>NC_142028.1:13509299-13669299 GCF_982192425.1 Myodes glareolus
AGGCCAATCATCTCTTCCTAAGTTTGCCAATATGTGTAGTTGGTTGTTTTTAGTCTTTGCTTCTTTGCTCTTTTTGGGACCCATCCCTCAGCTTCCAATTAAATCACACATGGACACTTCTTAGTTTGATTTGTTTCTAGACATCTCTTCTTACCTTATAATATCACCTCTACCTTTTACCTCTGGGCTTTTATCTTTTCTCTCTTATATATACCATTCTTTACCTCTATCTCCATGGTTGGCTACGTAGCTGGGTAGCCAGTCCCTGACATCCTCTCTCATTTTTCTCTCATTCATTCATCTTCTCCTCCCAGATTTCTTATCCTCTTTTATTCTCTCTGCCTGCCAGGCCTGCCAATCATGTTTTGGGCTTTGTGGTTGGCCATTTTTCTCTTTATAAGATGAACCAGGTGTTTCAGACAGGCAAAGTAACACAGATTCACAAAGTTAAACAAATGCAATATAAAAGAACACAGTACATCTTTGCATCATTAAAGCAAATGTTTCACAGCATAAACTAATCTAACACATTGTAAAATGATATTCCACAATGAATATGTCTACAAACTCCAGAGATTTCCCTTGTATTACATAAGACAGAAGGGGCAGACAGTGTTTGTGGCATTAATCTAAAAGGAGCCTTGGAGTGCTTTAAAGATCCTAAAAGAAGCTTCTAAGTGTCAAGGAAGGAGGAAGGCAGCAACTCCACTTTCAGGGAATTTTATCATTTCTCACCTTCACAAACACCAGGCATACATGAGTGGTATACAGACACACATGGACACGAAACACCCATGCTCATAAAATAATAGTAAAAAAACTTTAATTAAAAATAAGTTAAACCATGATAACTTAAATTTAATGCTGTAAACAATGGCTTTTTGAGTAAATACCTCTTTTAGCCATTCTGAATAACATTCATTAACTTGGAAACTGCATGACAGGAACAGGCTCAAAGGGCCTTCTGGGTGCCCTTCATCCATGCAGAGAGAGAGAGAACGAAGTGATTCTAGTCTTATAATGCATCAAGTTTGTGCTTGTTAGAACCTTAAACATAGACACTGAGAATGACTCCTCCCTTCTCCTTAGAACAGAAAGAGACTTATGCTATTCATATATTTGGAGAGGAATCTAAGTGTTTGGAAAATATTATGAGGGGATGGGGGCAATAGCTCAATGGAACAAGCACTTGCTGAGCCAGGATGAGGTACAAAGCTCAACTCTCCCGAAGGCACAAAAGCTGGGCAGGCATGATCTTCCTTTTCTCTTCACAGGTCTCATTGGGGGCAAGGTGAGACTCCTAGGCCAACTAGCTACATAGAGTAGTCAGACTGGCAGGAACAGAACTCAGTGAGTAGCCCCTTTTCTATAACTAAAGGAAACCATTCTGAGGAAGATAGTAACATTAAGTCTCACCTCAAATGGCATGTGTATACACATGTACACACACCCTATACATATACTCCCAATTATGGGTTCATGTACACACATTAATAAGAACAAAAAAAGTTTTATGAGAATATATTGCTATACTAAGAAATTCTACTTAATTGTCATCCAGGTAGCAACTCTTTATTTAAATAATTGGCTACAATGTACAATCAAATGAAAATAAAATTAAACTTAATAAAACTTGGAGTGAGAGCTTCATGTGTAATAGAATGGCTGTTCTCAGAAAATATTTGATAAGCCAGTTTGCATACTGTAGTGTCTATGGTGATACCATATTGAAATTTCTGAACACAAACGAAACAGTAATGTGTGATATTTTTGCATATAGCAGTGTTTCACTTTCTATAGTGAACTCAGCCTAAATGGAGATACCATGAAACTAAACTATATATATATATATATATATATATATATATATTTATGATTTTTATATATATAAAATCACATATATATATCACATCTATATATCTCTTTATAAATGTGTACATGTACATTGTGAATACAGTTATATGCACATAGAGATAACTTAATAATGCTTGACTCCATGACTTGCTAAGCTACACTATCACATTGAGAAAGAAATTGTTTGCTTACAGGACAGCCAGAAAATAATGCTTGACAGAGCAGTCAATTCAAACAGAAGGGAGATTTTAGATCTGCTGTCCTCCTGTCTTCATGACTTGAACAGATTTGACAAAAAGATACAGCAGTTGTGGGCAAAGCTTGTGGACAGGCAGGAAGAAAACCCTATGGACTTCCGCTTCATGAACCTGATGACGTGTGACATAGTCTCTCTAGCGATCAGGTGTATCCTTTATGTTCTTTCCTCCAACAAAAATGGTGGTTTGTGAGAAAGCCACACAGGTCTGAAGCAGCTTCCTTCTTGGTCCTGGAGGAAATGATCCACATTTTCCTGAAGGAGCCTGCTTAGCAGGGATCCTGCCTGCCAGGAGAATAGAGTTGATTATTTCCACCCTCCCACTTCAGCCTTTTCATCCTGTTTTCTTTTGAGTAAATGCACTTGAGGAGTCATTGATTTTTCTGTGGGTATGGAACACAGTACAATAGCTTCATATCACCTGGTGCTGTAATACCCAATTCTCTGACATTGTAGTTCTCTCTGAATAGACTGCTCTGTCCTTGTTATTCCAATGCTGGGTACCTACACTTCTCCGTCTAAAGACAATAGGTCAGATGACAGTAATCCAGGAATGACGTGGAAGCAGATGCTGTCAGTATACAATAGATTCTAATAAGAACATGAATACCCATTAAATTATTCTAAGGTCACTTGTAGTATGTAACTGAGGGGCACAGTGAACCAATTATATGTACAGTGAGAGGAAGCCAATTGTTATATCCTATGGTATAAAAATCATCATGCTGCCAGAAATGACTGATTATCTGTAGAAAAGAAATAAGATGACTATTCAGTAGTCTAAAAGCTAACTCAACATAAAGATGTTAAAGGGATATTCTTATGAATTTATTATCTCTATGTCACCCTTTAATATAAAAGAAAGTAAGGTTTAGAAACAGTCAGTAACCTGATGGAATCACAAAACTACCACTGTTGTTCAGTTTTAGAGAAGAAAAAAATGTACATGACATTTATCGAAACATCATCTGCATTTATAATACTAAAATGTAAAAATTTGGATGCTAAAGGTTACTTAAGAGAATTAATACATACTCCTAGTGCATCTTATTTATTAAAAGTAAAGAAGGATAAAAGGAAATCCAATTCATTTTAAATCTCCCAAAAGTTGTTCCATAATCACGTTACACAATGAATGCTTCTTGAGTTTTCAAATAGGAAATGTTTGCAACTGATGTGACTCAGGGCATGCTCAGTTCATTATGAAAATGGAATGCAATGTGTGACATTCTATATAAAATTCAGAATTTTCATATTAACCTCTACTTAATTCATACAGAAAACATATTAAAATTGATGAACATGAAATAGATGTATTAAAATAGACTCTGGGTATATTCTGGTTTCTCTTCAGATTGCATCAATAGACTATCGGGAATGGAGATTACATAAATAAAATGATTGAGATTGAAATGCAAGGTCAGCGTCTACTTTTATCAGTTTTCTGAGAGCAAACTGATTCACCAACCCCAAGCCTCTCTTTGTAGGCTATGTAATGGGGGAGGGGGATAGTCAATTGTGAAGATCCACGTTTGGTACTGATAGGACCAAAAATAATAACTCTAATAGGAATTATTAAAGTTGTGAATGAGCTTCTGTTGATGCTGCTGAGCCAACCATATGAATATTATTTTATGAATATTTTTTTAAGTTACTGGATATTGAAGCCACAGGATTATTCTCCATAAGAAGCACCTACTTACTTGGTTGAGTGAAAAGAAAAATACCTTCTACAGGTCAAATTAAAATTTTGATGTATTAAAGATTCTTACTTATAAACAACCAAATCAGCATAGTTATAGAACTAAGGGTTGAAATAGTGAATAAAGCCCTTGCCATACAAGTGTGAGAACATGGGATTAAATCCCCAGAAACTGTGTAAAAACTAGGCCAGCGAGGAAGCCACCTGTAATCCCAGTATGTGGGAAGCAGAGACAGGAGATACCAGGACAAGATGACTAGCCAGAGGAGCTATTTGTTTCATTGGCTTCAAATGAAAAAGCCAGCTTCAAGAAATAAGGTTGACCACAATACAAGAAAGCCCCCATTCTCATGTGTACAAAGGTGTATAGGCGCCTCATACACTCATCCACACGCAGGCAAACAGTCATGCAAAGCATGCATAATACACACAAACACACACACACACACACAATCAAGATTAAGTAATTAGAATTACAGTATAAATCGGACTCAACCATTTATTTTTAAAAAAAAAAACGAGTTGAAAATCATCATGAGAAGAGAGGAAAGGAAAGGCAATTTTCGAGGATCTCCAGAGTCTCCAGGGATCTTTGTGTAGTTGAGGACACAACTGGTAAAATACACAATACATGTATAACTGATCTACAATGTGTGACAGGCATATACACAGAGCAAAGTACTTTTTTATTATGAAAGACAAAGACAGAAACAGACTGAATGTACTTAAAGAAGAGAACAATTGTCTTTGAAATTCTAACTCAGTGTTACGCTGATTCTATTTGCATCGGGTTTGAGAAGCTTTTGCTGTAGGATCAGAAACTGTGGAAAGGAAAGTGTCATGGTTTAATATTTGTAGAAATTATAATAAATGTAAAAAGTGTAATCGCAATGTGTTTTCACAGTGCTTTCTGCATAAAGACGGAGAATTAAGAAGAAAAGCCAAGGCAGCTCTGGGGATTAGAGAAGATATTTTTTCAAATTTGGAGGCAGATGTTCCTCCGTCTGTGGTACCTGCCTGCTTTACATTCGTTTTGGCTGTATCACCACCAACTCGACACTGCTAATCTGCGGAATAGCTCACTGAATAACCAACTGTGTCATTCCACTGTAATCCAGCTAACTAGGCCATGATGCTCTTGGGATATGTTCTAAGCAAGTAAAACAAAGAATGAACTCAAAATACTGTAAGCACAATGGCGATTCCTCACTCCTTATGACTGGGAACTAGTTTTAAACTTAGAAAATATTACTTCTATTTTTGTCTGTGTATATGGATTAACAGAGAAATGTTGATTTTAATATATTTAAGGCGCATATATTTCAGTCAAATTTTACAAAGTTTTTGTAGTTGAAAAATCCTAAATTGTACCATAAAATAGTCTTCTAGAAAGGTAATAGTCACTTTTTTCTTTACAATATTTGTATTAGGAAATAGTTTGCCAATTTTTTTAATGAAGAAAGGACAGATTACAAATAAATATTCTTAGAGCAATACAAGTGAAACAATTCTTTAAGCTGTTTACCTGTTTATGTATTTATATATGCATGTACATATTCATTTATTCATTTATTTACTTCAAGACTGGTAAATTACAGCCATAGGCCCACAGTGTCCAACCTAGCATTTGCTATTTTTGAAAACGTGTGCAGAAATGGAAACGAATATATGTTTATAGCTTTAAGAATTCACAATGAGTACCCTAAGAGAGACATACATAGATCTAATCTACATGGGAAGTAGAAAAAAAGAGGAGTTCCCAGGTGTCCAAGGGAATGTCCCTAGCTAGGTCCTTCGGCAGTAGAGGAGAAAGTGACTAAACTGGCCTTGTCCCATAGCCACACTGATGAATATCTTGAATATCACCATAGAACCTTCATCCGGTGATGGATGGAGATAGAGACAGAGACCCACATTGGAGCACTGGACTGAGCTCCCAAGGTTGAAGAGCTCCCAGTTGAAGAGCAGAAAGAGGGAGAAGATGAGCAAGGAAGTCAGGACCGCAAGGGGTTGGTCCACTCACTGAGACAGTGTGACTGATCTACGGGGAGCTCACAGAGGCCAGTTGGACTGGAACTGAACCAGCATGTGATCAAACCAGACTTTCTGAATGTGGCTGACAATGGGGACGGACTGAGAAGCCAACGATAATAACACTGGGATTTGATTCTACTCCAGGTACTGGCTTTTTGGGATCCTAGTCTGGATGTACACCTTCCTAGGCCTGGATGGAGGGGGGAGGACCTTGGACTTCCCATGCCCTCTTAGGACTGGAGGGGGATAGGGGAGGATGAGTAAGGGAGGGGGAGGGAAGTGGGAGGAGGGGAGGAGGTGGAAATTTTGGATGGTATTATTTATAAAGGAAAAAATAAAAATATAAAATATAAAGAAAGCAAAAGACAAGATCTCCTGAGTAAATTGGGAGGATAAGGACCTTGGAGGAGGACTGAAGGAGAGGAGAGAGGCGGGGAGGGGAGCAGAGAAAAAAACATAGATCTCAATAAAAATCAGTTTAAAAAAGAATTCACACAGAAATAAATCAATTCGCATTATAAACTCACCATCACCGCTATAGTCACCCTCCACCTTCTTTTCACCTACCTACCCACTCACGATCCGATTAGAAATTACCATCCTGATTAACAGCTAACAAAAATCCATTGTGTGCATTTTAAAATGTAATATAAAAGGGTTGATCAAACATTTAGCTGGGAAGTGGTGGTATACATCTTTAATCCCAGCACTCAGGAGGCAAAGATAGGCAGAGTTTGAGGCCAGCCTGGTCTACAAGAGCTAGTATCAGGACAGGCTCCAAAGGGAAACCCTGTCTCAGAAAAAACATATACATTTTATGACAGTTGTTTTTCAAATCAGCACTATTTCTCAAGTTGTTTTCATGGTTCTTCCAAATTTACCTAAAGTGAAAAAATTGTAGCTAGTCTCAGAACTGCATACATCTAATCTCAGCATTGGAGAAATTGAGTCAGAAGTCTTGGAAGTTTATTGCCATATTCAGATACATTGTGAATTTAAGACTAGCCTTGGCTTTATGAGAACCTGGCTTATAACACAAGTGTGTGTGTGTGTGTGTGTGTGTGTGTGTGTGTGTGTATACATATATTGGAAGAGTAGGAGAGAGAGATATGATAAAACAAGAAATGATTGAAGACATCCCCATGCTTACCAAATTTTCTACATTGCAGAAGATTTTCACTTTAAAGATAATTCTTTTATTATTATTATTTTCTACAGATTATTTTCATTTAATCATTTGTGACAGTATGGAAAAGCTAATCTCTGAACTACATAATGAGGCTTTTTTTTTAAAAAAATGTTTCTAATTCTTAAAAATTTTACTTATGCATGTAGTCTAAAGATGATTTTTTTTAAAAGAAGCTTAACATGTAGAATGGAGATAGGGCCCTTGTCAGTAAATCTTGATCTATTGGAAGGGCACACATCCAAGAGTACATGGGTAACACCAACTGTACTTGATGACTTGTTCATTTTAAGAGGACCCCAAGTTGGTTGGTGTGGTGGCCTGAATGAGAAAGACCCCATAGACTCACTACCTTAATGCTTGATCACTAATTGATAGAACTGTTTAAGAAGGAGAAGGAGATCAGATATTCATGGAAGAGGTATAACACTGAGGATATGCTTTGAGGTTTCAAGAGTCCATGCCATTTTTCTCCAGTTAACTTTTCTCTCTGCCTTTTGTTGTGAATCAAAAGGTAAGCTCTAGTGACTGCTCTAGCACCGTGTTTGCCTGTCAGCCACCATGCTCCCCACCAGGATTGTCATGGACTCTAACCCTCGGAAAATATAATCCCCCAATGAACTCTCTCCTGTAAGCTGCCTCCTTAAGTTGTAAGTCATGGTGTCTTATCACAGCAGTAAAACGGTAACTAAGATATATGAGCAGCGAAAGGAGTCATATCTGGAGACAGTAGAGACATACCCATGGTTGACATACAACCAAAGAAATTCTCAAAGAACTACAGAATTAGAAAAATTTAAAATAATACACACACATAAATGTATATATGTACATATATATGTACACACACACACACACATATATATATATATATTCTTTCTCACCATTCTCTTAAAAACAGTAAACAAATAATCTATGACCAAATGTGGTTTTCTTACTTCCTGTTGTTCAACAGTTCCTTCACTTGCCTCATTTCTGTAGCTCTGATAGTGAATTATCACAAATTTTGAGACATAAGCAGCAAAACAATAATCCATTTTCTTAATATCCCAGTATCAAAGTCCTAAATCAGTCCCTGAACTAAGATCATGTTGTCAGTTGAGCCGGCTTCTTCTGAGGACTTCAAAAGCGGATATGGCCTATTTTTTGGTTTCTGTGGTAGCTTGTGTGGCTGCTTTGTAGCATAAATAATAAAAACTCAGAGACAGATGTTGGGATTCAACCTGAAAATCAGAAAAGCAAAGAAACCAGCCACTGCATTTTACCTTGATTGTAGTCTGAAAATGGCTAGCCTACCTCCAGGAAACCACAGAATAAGTCCAAGACTGAGTGCTGTCTCCTTCTGTTTTATAATCCTCTCTAGTTCTGGGATTAAGGGTATACACCACTTCCATGCGGGAACTAGTGTGACTACTGGGATTAAAGGTATGTGTTGCCACTGCCTGTTCTGTAAGGCTGGCCAGTGTGGCTGTTTTACTTCTCTGATCTTTGGGTAAGTTTTATTTATTAAAATAAAAATAAAATATCACTACAGGGCTTGTACATCCTCCTATGAATGTTCTCACCTCCTTGCTTCTAAGGCCATATCTATAACTACTTAGGACTTTTCGCTCCACTTTAACCATATGCCCTATAGGGTGCATTTGTCACAGGTCTAGGGGATGAGTATGTGAATATTCTTGTGAGACCAATATTCTATCTTTAATACTGATGAAGACTGTTTATGATTTATAGACTTCTTAGACAATGACAAACAATGATATAATCTCTATCTACTCTTTTGTCCTGTGTGAATTATGATGAGCATGAGCAATGTTTGGATATTTGTTTAGTTTTAAGACATTAAGTAAGTGAGATGCCTTGAGTAGAAGTAGGAAAGGTGATGCTTCTTATGAGTTTGTCTTAGTTATAGTTGATTGCAAAGTTTGTATATTAGATATTGTGCTTTATAGATATAAACTATAGTGAAGTAACTAGAGATTCATTACTAAGGAGATGTTTACATCATTGTTGAAGATTAGAGAAGTTACATCTAATGTAGTATATAATTACTTGTAACATTTTCAAAAGGTAAGAGTTAAGTGGAGTGAAATTCCTGAAACTGCAAAAATTAATAGGTTTAGAGAGATTATTCTAAAACTGAATGTTATAGTACTAGGATTCTGCAAACATTCTAAGGATATTAAACACATATAAATGGAGCTTGGCTGGTAAGTAAGAAAAAGATATGTGAGAAAGACATAAGCTAACTATTACAAAAAATAACTGGTCAAGATAAATTAAGAAATGCACATCACACGCTGAGGAATAAGATGAGAATTTCGAGTACCATTAAATACCTAAAAAGAAATTTTGACTGATGAGTAAAGAAAAGATTGGACTGTGGTATGTACATATGTGGCAGTAATTTGGAGCCATCTCAGTGGGAGAAAAGGGAACCATATTCTACAGTGGGGTTGATAGGACTGAGGTAAGTTGATGTGGGATTCCCCTCTGTATGCTGCGAATATATTTTATTACCCTTGACTAATGAACAAAGCTGTTTTGACCAATGGCTTAACAGAGCAAAGTAGGGAGTAAATCTGAACAGAGATATAGAAAGAAAGTAGGTGGAGTCAAGGAAGTGCCATGTGGCTGCCAAAGGAGAAATGTACCCGAACAGAATCTTACTCAGTAAGCCACAGCCACATGGCAATACACATATTAATATCAATGGATTTAATTTAAAATGTAAGAGTTACTTAATAAGAAGCCTGAACTAATAGACCAATCAATATTGTAATTAATATAGTTTCTGTGTGATTATTCTTGCTGGGTGGCTGGGAATTAAATGAGCATTCACCATTTACAAAATAAAACCCAACTTGGAGCAACTACATCCACAAAAAGTATGAGAGAACTTGAGAAGAATTCTAGACACACACACACACACAAAAAAAAAGACTTAAAAACAGCCTCTTGGTAGCAACAGTTTTCTCACAAAGACCATGTTTTCTGGTAGCAAACAGAGGCACAGCTCCATTAAAAGAAGTTTTTCTGACTCAGTGTTAGCCACAAAATAATTGCATGGCTTCTCTAAGATCTGGCTTCTTGGTTCATGCTGGTAGAAAGAACTCTGACTCTTTTGGGAGGTCCTGCACTTAAATGGGGTCTGTGAGCAGTATGTCACACATTGCTCAATGGCAACATAGACCTGCTGTCTCCCTGGAGTTGGGGTGGTAAGCATAGCTCATAGAGCTGGCAGTGAAGATATTTGAAGTTGGACTGGACAGGGTCAGAAAACAAAGCAAGTCTGGTTCTAGCCATGCCTCTTAGCATTTTAAGAGGCATTTCTAGTCACAAAATGATTAAAGGTGCAAAATAAAGATAAATTCAGAACAAAAAAAGACCTCTAAATGGGTCACAATGTTGGATAAGTGTACATAATCTTGGGAGAGAGAAGAAAAAAGTATAGAGTTATAAAAGAAGTAAATAGTTTTAAAAATACAAAAAAGTCTTTAAGGAGACAGTAAAGTAAGGTAAAAGAATACAGTCATAGATTAAAGGAGAGAAAAAACAAACCACATAAACATAAAATATACACAGAGTCTGAATTATGTATATTATTGTGCTTTATTTGAATTTTTTGACTACAGAGAGATATTTGATTCTGGGGGCTGCTAAGTTAAACCGACATAATGGTTTCTTAACTTCAAAAGTTGGGTCTAAGGATATGTTGCTTTGGAAAAGAGGTTCTGCTTTTGCTTCCACAGAAGATGAGAACCTGTAGATTCCTTCCAGGATAATGTGGTTTGGTGAACCAAGACCTCCTGAAGGATTGCCATGAACACCCAAATTGCTTCACCCACTTAAAATCAGAAAGCATTTTGGAGAGAACTAGGCCCAAATTTCCTGAATGATTGTTTTGAAATGTTTATTTTCATTTAAAGGGGGTTAATTATAAATGATTAATTGTCACAGTCAATTCCTAATGGTGCTTGAATAACTGAATATTAACATGTAGAAGAAAGAAAATAGATCAATATCTACCCCATGCATAAAACTCAATTCCATATGGATTAAAGGCCTCAATGTAGATCTCACTACACTAAATCTGATAGAAGAAAAGGTAGAAAGTACCCTTCAATGCATGAGCACATGAGACCATTTGCTATATATAACCCCAGTAGCACAGACACTGAGAGCAACAATAAATAAATGGGACCCCCTGAAACTGAGAAACTTCTGTAAAGCTAAGGACACAGTGAATAAAACAAAAAGGCAGCCTACTGAATGTGAAAGATTCTGAACTAACCCCACATTAGACAGAGGACTGATCTCTAAAATATATAAAGAACTCAAGAAATTAGACATCAAAATTCCAGATGCCACAACTGAAAAATTGGGTACCGAACTAAACCAAAAATTCTCAACAGAAGAATCTGAAGTGGCCAACGGACTATTAAGGAAATGTTCAACATCCTTAGCCATCAGGGAAATGCAAATTAAAACAACTCTGAGGTACCATCTTATACCTGTCAGAATGACTAAGATAAAAAACAACAATGATATCTTATACTGGAGAAGATATGGAGTAAGGGGAACACTCATACATTGCTTGTGGGAATGCAAACTTATACAATCACTTTGGAAATAAGTTTGGCAGTTTCTCAGAAAACTGGGAATCAATATATTTCAGGATCCAGAAATAGCACTCTTGTACATAGACCCAAAAGATGCTCAATTATACTACAAAGACATATATTCAACTATGCTCATAGCAGCATTATTTGTGTTAGCAAGAACCTGGAAACAACCTAGATGCCATTCAATCAAAGAATGGATAAAGAAAGTGTGGCACATATATACTTTAGAGTACTACTTAGTGGCAAAAAAAAGGCAGCTTGAATTTTGCATGCAAATGGATGGAACTAGAAAACACCATTCTGAGTGAGGTAACCCAGACCCAAAAAGACAAATATGATATGTATTCACTCATACATGAATGCTAGCTATAAACAAAGGATATTGAGCCTATAGTTCATGATCATAGAGAAGCTAAGTAACAAAGTGAACCCGAAGAAAAACATAAATAGATCCACCTGAAAAGTTGCAATAAACAGAATCACCTGACAAAATTGGGAATATAGGGGTGGGGGAAGAAGGGGAAAGGAGAAGGGGCAGATATGGGGAGAAGGGGAGAGGTTAGGAGAACTTGAGAGAATGAGATAGTCGAGATGGAGGAATGACAAAGATGAGGGCAAGGAAAGAGATATTTTGATTGAGGGAGTCATTGTGAGGTTATCAGAAAACCTGGCCCTAGAGAAATTCCCAGGAATAAACAAGGATGACCCCAGATAAGACCCCAAACAATAGAGGAGAGGGTGCCCAAACTGGCCTTGACTTGTAGTCAGACTGATGTATATCTTAAATATTACCACAGAACCTTCATCGAGCAACTGATGAAAACAGAAGCAGATACCCACTTTGGAGCACTGGACTAAGCTCTCAACACTCAGATAAAGAGTGTGAGGGTTGAGAATATGAGCAAAATCATCCAAGTCATGATGGAAACACCCACAGAAACAATCTACCCAAGCTAATGGGAGCTCACTAACACCAGCCAGACTGGGAAGGAATAAGCAAAGGACCAAACTAGTCCCTCTGAATTTGATTGACATTTTCATGGCTAGGGAAGACTGAGGAGCCACTAGAATTGGCACCAGGACTTATTCCCACTGCTTGTACTGGCTTTTTGGGAACCTATTCTCTTTGGATGGATACCTTGCTCAGTCTAGAGATAGTAGTCAGGGCTCTGGACCTTCCCCAGAGCAATTTACCTTACCTTCTCTGAGGAGTAGATGGGGGTTAGGAGAGTAAGTGGAGGGAATGGGAGAAGAGGAGGGAGTAGGAACTTGTATTGAGTTTGTATAATAAAAAGATAGTTTATTTTTTAAAAAAATAAAAATAAGAAAGCAAAAAATAAAAATAAAAATAGGGAGGATATAGAGATAAATATCTTGTTTGATATGGATCTTGGTCTATTGATGCAAGTTTCAGGTTTATTTTGTTACACTGTATATATGTATTTCTGTTCTTTTTAGTGTATTGGGTGACTCATTTAAAATGTAATATATAGTTAAAATATAGATTAATAGATAATCATCTATAATATTCAAACTCTACCCATGTTAGTTAGGGTTTCTTGATATACAGGGATATATTTCAGATGGATAGATATTCTTTAAACCTTTCAAAGACCTATAGAATATGGCATTTAAAATGTTTTAAGGACTTACACTTTTCTCGACAGTGAGGCATATCTGCTCTGGCAATACTAATTACTTCAGAGAGGTTGATGACCATTAAAGAAATTTGTTATATATTTGCCTTCAGTGTGAGAAGTCTAGCAATTTGCAAAAGAAACTGCTCTTTCTTGGACTACTTGGTGGTATGCTGTATGAACTGGACATGCAGGAGTAACAAAAAAAAGTGACTGTTAGACATTCCAAAGGACAGGATGTCCTTCAGGGTTTTTGCTTCATGAAAGAAACTGCCAGACACTCTGCATGATACAGAAGAACATGTCTGACAAACTGCCAAGATAGGTAGAACAGCCTTTCAATTTTCCTCCTTCATAGAAAAGTCTGGCAGATGCTATCAGACTATATGCAAAAGATGGCTGCCTCAATGTTACAAAATAAATTTGGTTTACTGTCCAGGCAGCGAGATGTCTCTGTCAATTCTAGAACTTTGAAAGTTGCTTACAATGCACGTTCTGTTTACTTGGTTAATATTATTACCTTGTGTGGTCTTTGTGGAGTTAAATTCAGATAGTTATAGTTTTCCTTAGTTACGATAAAAGATAAATTAGATATAAAACTTTAGACTCACAAAGATAGGATAGATGATATTTTTCTTAATTTTCCTAAAGGTAAATAGGCTAAATATTGTTAACTGTAATATTTGATTCATATCTTTTTGTATATATAATTTTATTATCTTAAATTTAAAATCTTCTATTTTATTTAGACATAAAAGGGAAGATAGTGTGGGATTCCTCTCTGTGCGCTGTGAATGTGTTTTATTACCAATGGTTATTGAATAAAGTTGTTTCAGCCAATGACTTACCAGAACAAAGCCAGGTGGGAAATCAGAACAGAGATTTAGAAAGAGAGTAAGCAGAGTCAAGGAGACGCTATGTAGCTGCCAAAAAACACAAACACCAAAAAACTTTAAACCACAGGCCTCATGGCAGTATATAGATTAATAAAAAATGGTTTAATTTTTGATATAAGAATTCATTGAAAGCCTGAGCTAATAGTCCTAATGGTGTTATAATCAATATAGTTTCTGTGTAATTAATCAGATCTGGGTTGCCAGAAAACAAATGAGCAGTCTCTGCCTATAAGTTCTAGTGTTTTGAACTTTGTCTGAAAATAGGCTAATTATGTAAGATTGTTGTAAACGGTACCTACAGGTAATGATAGCTCGTGTTAGCACACAGCCCATCCGATTGAATTGTTCACTTATTACATAATGAATAAGCATCTAAGATTATAAGTACTGGATGGTGTAAAGCTCAAATAGCTATAATTAAGGGCATAAGTATAGATTATGTTGTAAATGGAGATTGATTTACATGGATTTGGAAAAATTTTCTTTCTTCACAAATAGTTACATAGATATTATATCTTTGAAATCACCTTAAATTATTTTTAAAGTTTAAAGCACCATCATTGGCAACTATGTCATCACCTTCATTAGTATTGTACTTTTGATATCTCATTACCTGTATCTATATATCTATATCTATATCTATCTATCTATCTATCTATCTATATATATATATATATACCTCACTAACAAATGTTTTCTAGTTTCAATCCTGAAATAGTCACCATCAGCACATTTTCTTTCAGTATACTTTACAGCCTACTTTATATTGTGGAAGAATCATACCTTTGAGAAATACAGGCCTCCGTTTAAAAACCAGTTTGTTGCTTTCTGATAATGTGACACCATAGCACCAATGTTGCAATATTTGCAGTTATAACTTGGGAGCTAACAACAGCTATTTAATTGAACTGACAGCCCACTTCACTTAAGCAGATGTTCACCTGATACTGTAAACCTCACTGTCTGTTTATAGATGGGGAGGAGAAAGTACTACTGCTCTTTTTTCTTCTAAAAGCACTCTAAACATTTGTCTGTATGCTCACAGGTAAGTGTACCTCTCACTGCTTTGAAGAAGCTTCTGTGTGCAGCAGATAGAGGCTACTGTGGAGGCTCACAACTTGTCAAAATGCAGAGAATAAGTGATATTGAATTAAAACATCTGCAACACAACTCATACACCCAGTGCTCAAATAGCATCATGGGAGAGGAGTTAGAAATACTGCATGAGACAGAGACCAGAACACCATATCCTAGGTAGCATCTTCTAGATAGCTCAGAGATAGTGTGGGAGGTTCTTCTCTCTATGTGTTGTTTTAATTGGTTAATGAATAAAGAAACTGCCTTGGCCTGGTGGTAGGGTAGAACTTAGGTAGGCGGGGAAAACTGGACTGAATGCACAGAGATGCATCACCCATGACATTTCAGCAATATGGTTCTCCGCATAAGACCAGCATGATATCCAACCACAGCAGCTGGCATAATATGCATATAGGTTAAAGAAATTTCATGGAGTTTTACCCCTAGATGAAGAACTTAATTTAGTCATGGTTGCTGATATAGGAAGAATGAATTTTCTGGAGAAATGAGCCCCTTGATATGTTATTCAGTCCCAAGTTGTCAGCCATAACATATGGACGTAAGAGCAACACTCAGGGAGACTCAGTAGGTTTTGCATATGATTATAATAATCATTTCAATAATGATAGCTATAATTGAAGTCATGAATGTAAGAAGGACGGGAGAGGCAAGGAAGAGGTTTGAATGAGGAGAGGGAGTGTTGAAAATAATATAAATACATTATACTTACATCTATAAAAAATTCAACAAATAAAAAATTAGAAAGAATGTTATATAATATTTTGACTTATTTCTAATCATATAAAAGTGATAATATGAATCTTATAAGATTATTAAGTACGAAAGTCAAATACATTAAATTACTAGTACTGCATATCACAGATATCAATCACTAAAGTAGGTTATTATAATAATTAACATAGAGTTTTTTGTCCTGGTCACTCTATATTTTCCAAAGGAAGATGGAAAAATATACCAGCTGTATCTGTAGCATCAAGGGAAATGTTAGTACAAAAAGAAATTAAATTTCTAATTTTGATTTAGATTATGATCTCTGTTTATCATGTTTCCTTATTTTACACATAAACCTAAACACAAAATTTAATCTAATTTTAATCTAATGCTTGTGTGGTGTTATTAATAAGGTTCTGATAAAAAGAAAGGTGTGATAAATAAAACATCAGTCTTTAAAAAAATAGAAAACACAAAAAGAAAAGCATTGGCAGAGGGAGTCATTCTGAAGATCAATCACAGTATAAGTCTTACATTTTAGCTAACTTTGCTTCTGTCACTCAAACAGGTTATAATGTTCAAGGCTGGAGTGTGATCTATTGCTGGGTTGGTAATGACAGTCAAGTTTGCCAACACAATCACAGCACTACATTATCTTAGTCATTGCTCTCTAAAGTGTTCTGAGATACCTTGACTCTGAAAGGCTATATATCAAGTCTATTATATTTTATTCTATATGGTGCCTGACTTTGGGCAATGCATATTCAACAAGATGAATAAAAGGACCTCCAGATGTACTCCATTAATGTGTGCCTTATGCACTCACCATACAGAACATAGGCCCAACTTGAGCTTCATGAAAGAAATTATTTTGAGAGAAAGGATCTCAACCCTGAAGGTAGAAACACCAATCTAATAGGTACCTTAAAATCATCACTACTTCAGATAGTTCACCTCTCTATTGTCACTCAGCACCCCAAATGAACTTGTTTTCCTACAAGAATGATGTATGAAGATAGTAACACATCAGACTCATGAATGTTTAATCCTACATTACTAATATCACAAAAATGAATAAATGACTGATGTTGATGATATCTATGCATGTCTCTGAGTTTATTATTTTTAAAAAATAATTGATTATTTTATATGAGTATGCTTTTAGGTAGCAAGTGTCACAGTGTGTGTGTGTGTGTGTGTGTGTGTGTGTGTGTGTGTGTGTGTGTAAGGACAGCTTTTAGGAGTCAGTTCTATCTTTCTATCAATGAACTACCAAGAATCACAAAATGACTTTGTATCACTTGACATAAATTGCAGTCAGTTGTGAGCTGCTCAAAGTGCTGGATCAAATTCAAACCACTAAGATGAGTTCTTTGTCCATGAACCTACATCTCAGAGGAGTTATCTTCGTAATTGTTTATTTTAGCTTGATTTTTTTTGTGTGTGTGTGTGTGTGTGTTATTTTCCAACTATGTAACCCAGGGTAACTACAAGCTATTAAGTGTTGTATGTTAGAAAAAGTGACAGATTGTTGTTCTATAGACTTATGTTAATATATACACTAAACTACGAAGGTACTTACTCTTTTATTATATTGTTCCCATAAATATCATACACCTTAAGGAATTTAGATAGATCCCTCTCAGTTCATATTTCAATATTTGATACATTATGTTTCTGTCCAGTTTTATGGGTCTGCTTCTAGATTCAAAAGATATTTATTAAATAACTAAACACACTTTATTCAGTTCTGTTCATGTACAAAACTTATGCAAGCTTGGATGATTTAATATATATCCACAATTTTAAAAAATTAATTAACTTTATTGTAGGAGCAAATGCACTCTCTTTTAGTCACAGGGCATAGTGAACATCTCAAAGTATTATTTTAGTCACTCAGAGTAAGATGCAACTAAAAAGAAGAGAAGTGTTTTCTTAAACAAAAGAGAAAGTTAAATAAGGCATCTATGTAATGGATACAGTGAATGAGAACACAATCCATTCCTGCATGCTTTCATCAACCGACCAGTCATTTCAACATTTTAGTTTATCACTAAGGTCTAGAAACTTATAGCCCTTCATTATTCAAAAAATGGCGCTCTGCTCCAGACTTAAATGAATGATCTTCTTTATAATGGCTACATGTCTATCAATAATAAAAAATTGCTACTTAATTTTACCTCATGCACAAAATATTCAAATATATTTAAATATGATAAATATGGACTTTAAACATTCAAGTTTGCTAAGTCAGATATAAGAATTAAACCACTAAGAACATTACAATGTTAAATATTTTTTGAAAATTTGGTGGTTGTTCCAAAGTGGGAAATAGTAAATGACAAAGATCATAAAAATAAAATTAAGTACTTCTGCCCGTGAGAAGATAAACAAAGAATGAGAAAAAAAAAACAAGAGAATCTGGAAGACAACATCATAACATTTACATCTGAAAAATATGCAAAATGTTGAAGAATACTCATGAATCAATGGAATAAAAACTTCTTATAATCCAATAAAAAGTAGAGAAAACACAAACACAAAATTCATAAGCATATGTAAATATCCATTATTCATCATGGAAATGTAAATTTCAATTAAAATTTAATGTGTATAGGCATAAAAAGTAGACAATAAACTAAGAAAAGGAAACAGCATTGGGTCATGAGGTGTAAATAGAAGCCTTGTACATTTTTGCTAAAGTAGACACTGTCATAGCTACATGGATAAGCATTGTATTTACTAAACTTCATGACAGCAGCTACATGACTCTAAACGTCAGTGATTTTAGCTCATACAACTGATTACATATATGTCCACCAGTTTAATGTCAACAGCTATTTAGAGCAATATCTCTCTGGTAATAGCCATTGAAAAACAAATCAATAATCAACAATAAAAGCCATAGTGGATTTATGTGAACCTAATAAATCAGATCCTTTACTAGGGATGAACAAAGTTGAGTCAAAGGCACAAAGAATAAAATGCTTTTATGCCTTCATGTACAGTATGAAAGAAGATAAAATCAATCTACAATATTAAAATCCAGATGATTAGTTTCCTCTGGTGACTATCAGAGACTGGGCATGTGACTGCGTTTCCATTGTGATAATTCATCTAGTTAGATATTATGAATGGAACACTTTTATAGGTGAATGTTAAACTTTGCTCCAAGGTGATAGATGTAAGAAAAAGAAGATGAGTGAGAAATTCACTGGAAGGTCATCTAGGAGTTGTGTCTTTAATCAGTTCTATGAAATACATTGTGTTCATCAACATTCTTTATGGTTTTTGAAACAATGTGTTTATGCCAACTCCAAATAATAATAATAAGCAATTTTCAAATTGTCTAAAATCTTGCAAAAACTTGTTTAACGTATTTTGAAGACGCTCAAACGAAGGTACCAGAAGATGAAACATGTAGATAAATTTAGAAACTTTATGTATTCAGTTTTGTTCCATATTGTGTGGATCCTTGGATTATTATAACAAACTACTGTGTAAAACCTATGGAAGTTTATTATCTCATATATCTATAAGATATAAATATCTAATCAAGATTTTGGCATAAGTACTTGGTCCTGATGCCCCAAAATATGTGTGGTACTTGTACTCAGTCTTCCATATCTTCTGCAAGCTCATCACTTCAGCCCTTGCCGCTGCTGTCACATTATCTGCTCTGTGTGTCTGCATCTCTGACAATCTTTTACTTAGGGCTTAGTTACAACAATAAAAGTTCCTTCTCCAAAAATATTGCTTTGACAAGTTCTGTGATTACTGTTTGTGCATTTCTTAATGACAAACCACTCTTCAGCTTGCTATAGATTGGGAAAGGTTATCATGATTAAAAAAAACAGTACTGTGTAGTATCAATAAAGGTGATGTGAAAGGAAGGAACACATTAAGATTATCAAAGCACAAAGACTATGAACAAAAAATAAGCAACATAATGAGAATGAATCCTCTCCGATAGTTTTAAAAACCAATGTGCTGTAACAGAGATGATGCTTAAAAACAGTTAATCCACCTACTTTAATTAATATTGCATTCAAAGGAAATGATACATTAGTTTGATGGAAAGGAAGCGTCCACAACATTGTCAAGACTTTCCATTAACAGAAGCATGTTCAAAATGGAAGTGTCTATATGTGAGGGAAACCAGAGACTGAGAAACTAGTATTCGAAGCCCAACATGATAGTAAGCCTTTGTACAAAACATAGTTTGACCTGGAGAAGTAATGAGTCACATGCTCATCAGGCATGCTGGAGGCCATTGGTTTCAATTTCTAGCACTCCAGGGATGTAGGAGACCAGAGGTTTAACAGTTCAAGGTCCTTATTGTATACACAGTGAGTCAGAGTTCAATTAGGGCTGCAGGATCTATCTGAGATTAAGGTAAATTCAAGTAACCAACATAATAAATAAGAAAAGGCACAAGCATGTTTTGTGCACGTCTTTCCCACACCCAGTCTGACCCTAAATAGAATACAAAGGTTAGGCACTGCCTTTTGTCTTTCATTGGTTTGCTAGCAAATTTTTTTCTCTTCTGTCAAACTTCTGCAAACATCACTATGCAAAAATGACGAATTAACAAGTTATTTGTCTTCCTTCCCCAGAGTTTTCTCTGTGTGATCTCAGGCTAGACAAAAACCCTTTCAAACCAAATAAAACTTGTGAGGCCATTGGGCTGTTCAATGAACTATTGGAGAGTTAATGTGCTGGAGAATGAAGAGAAAATGTGAAGTATTTAAAGTAGAATGAATTGAATATCCCAAAGCCAGAATAATTCTTTTATTCTTTTCATTCACGCTTTAAATTATAATACTTAAAAGAAAGGAAAAAAAAAAGAGATACAAACATTATAACATCTCATTCGTTCTTTTTAAAAAACACATTTTAATTAATTTCTTTGTATATGTATTTTTGTGTATGTAGTGTGTGTGTGTGTGTGTGTATGTGTGTGTGTGTGTGTGTGTGTGTGTGTGTGATTATGTCACAGTGTATGTTTGGTGTGCAAAGCACTGCTTGCCTGTCAGTTCTACAATTAAAATTCCATGGATCAAATTCAGGTCATCCAACAAAGCGTAAGGTTAGTTGACCCTAAGTCATCTCTGCTCAATAGTTTTCTATGTAGTGTAAAAGAATATGTGATAAAAGAGAATTGAGGAGAGAAGTAAAAGAGTAAATAACGTTGTTAACAAGCTGGTGTAATGCTCTGATTTTTCATTTGTATTTAAGACTATATACTGAGAAGAGTGGTAACACATGGTTTATGGATGTGAAACCAGAACGTTGGTTAGGTTATCTACTCAGCCCTCCAGTAGGAAGATAGTGAAAGAAACAGTATTTATAGAATCATGGTTTGGCTCTATCAAGTGTATGAGCTTTCAACTATCAACTAATCGTGTATGAAATATCCTCTGTTTGTGTGTGCATGTGTGTGTTTGAGAAAGAGAGAGAGAGAGAGAGAGAGAGAGAGAGAGAGAGAGAGAATGTGTGTTTGAGAGAGAGATGGGAAGAAATGCAAGAAGACGTGGGGAAATGACAGTGAAAGTTAGTTGATAGAGTGCATGATACTTAGATGCATAAATCTCTGGCCTTGATCATGAATACCCATCCTAAAGATCTGAATGTAGTAGTTTATACCTACCACCTCAGCAATGAGGATGTAAAAGCAACAATCAAAATCTCCAGGTCATTCTATGCTATGTAATGAGCTGGAGGTCAGCCTGGATAACATAAGACCTTGTTTAGGAAAAAAGAAAAATATCTGCAACATGAATACAATTCTTTGGTATATAGCATTTTGAGTCCAGAAGCCTGGACACAGTTATTGGTTTGAAAACTTTCCAAACAGTTGTTTCTGCCAGTAGTCTGTTACTTTTTGCTGGGTTGTTCCCACTGAGTGAATGTACTGCAGTTTATGCACTAAGCCATTGAAGGACTTTTGAGTTGTTCCCAGTCTTTGACAATTATGGAGAGTTGTGATGCACATTGTGTAGAGTTTTATTTCGCTTTGGAATAAATAAACCAGGACGAAAATTGTTAGGGAAAATATTTAACACTCTGCTTTGTACGAAACCTTGTGCTAGCTGCATGCAGATGAGGGAAAAGAATTTTTACCTTTTTCCCAGATGAGAGGGGAAAGAATAATATACAAAACTAATCAAATGTACTAGAGGTCAATTTATTAACTTGGGTGCTCAAATCCCTGTTTTTATGACTATTTACAAAGATAGGAAGATTGAGGAATGCATTCTTTTTTCTTCCCTGCAATGAAAATTACCCTTCTTCTGAGGAGCATAGTGGGGAAAAAATATCCTTGGGTTGTGCCGGGCTCTGGTTCCCTCTCTTTTGTTTTTGAGGTTGGTTGTCAGCCAACTTTATGGAGAGCATTCTCAACAGAGCTCCAGCTGGTGGGTATCACACATATTCCCAGTGGCTGGTAGGCATGGGTGTGGGTGGTGTCTTAGCTTTAGCTGCAAGACATAGTACTTACACCTCATTAAACCCATGGGAACAGTTGCTTGCTTACTTACATCTCAGGAAGTGTTTTTGTGTTTAAGAGTTTCTGTGACTGAAAACTTCTGCTTGTTGACATCCAGAGGATGCTTCTTTTGGATCTCGTGACTGGCTCCACTCTCAACCAGGTCATGTGGGTAGTTGTGCCACGTGAGTAATCACTGGTGATCCAGATCTCTCCTGATTTCGAGGGGAAGAGCTCTGTTTAATTTTTTTCCATGGTCATTGTATTAAAAAAACTTGACTCAAATCCCTCTTTTTATGATGTATTCTATATGTTATAGATTTTCTGAGAAGTTCATTTTCAAATACAGCATTTTACATGTCTAAAATAAAAGCAAAATGCACGAAGTTTACATTTATGATATTTATGTTTTATCAGGAATATATTTCTTCATCCTGTCTTAAGCACATGTTAAATTTTGTCTACTTTGTATGTAAAGTCTACATGAAGTGTATTTCTAAGTTACAGATTTCATGGAAATAAATACACATACACAGGGACTACGTATCTTGCTCTTGAATTTTAATTTTCAATATTTAATATAGATGTTAAGATCAGTACACAGACACTTTCACATCTCTTAACGCTGTCATTGAATATAGTCATTTGGCAAACCTCTTTGATATTTCAGAAGGAAAAGAATGTACCTAAAATTGATAATCCCTGTGTTAGAAGTTCATCTAGCATTGCAAATATGGAACTTAGGCTTCTAGAAGTCAATGGACATTGTTATCAGGCCAGAGAACTCTTTCATCTATGGTGAACACAGAGTCAAAGTGGTGATTCCCATATCCACTGTGTGAAAACTTTGGTTTGACCCCTGTTTGTCTGCAATCTGGCTGTTAGAAGCAATGTGAGATAAAGGAAAATTGGCAAAATTGGACAAATGTCCTTCAAAATGAAAAGAAATGGCTAAGCCTTGTGGTCATATAAGTTAATAGTATCTCAAAATTTTATTTCCTCCAATATAATATACTTTGTAACTGTTTTAAGGTGAAAAAGCACAAGGTGAATATAAATGTTTATTAATATTTTTCCATTTCCTGGACCCATTCCATCTCTGCTTCAGCTTCTCTTCCCCATAAGGTTGCATAGAATAAACATGTTTGGTCTTTAGGTTATTGCTCTGATACCCAACATGTTTAAAACTTAATTTTCACAATACAGCTCCTACTTCACCCTGTTTTTCCTATTCATTTTTCTTATCTTATCCATACATACAAATGAACATATACTCTGAAGTCATCAAGTCCATTAGCTACTTCAGGACACACCTGCCTAACAGAAATCTCACAAATAAAGGAGAGGATACAGCCAAAAATAATTACCTTGGGTCAATCACATTATATTAACCCAGAAGAAAGTCATAGAAATCATTTAACAATGGTTCAGAACACGTATTTACATATCTTCTTTGTATTTAAGGTGGGGCCCGTAGGGAAATATAAGGAAATATGTATATAGACACATATATGTACATACATATTTCCTGGTATAGATGAGGTAAAATTAATACCATAACCTACTCCAGTGTGTATTTGAGCATGCACATTTGGAGTGCTCCCATTGGGCGCTGTTCCTGGTCTCCATCAAGCTCCGCTCCAGCAGAATCAGACATCCATCTTGGGCTGCTTTAATTGTAAGTGGAGCGGATGGCTGCACCCCTTCAGTACCCGTTTTTAATGTTGTCATGGGTGTCATCTCTGTTTTCAGCTTTTTGGTTTTATTGCAGTTTTATTTTCTGTAATTTTCTTGAAATGTGGAAGAGAGAGCTCTGCCGTGATGAATGGGAAGGAGAGCCCATAGCTCAGTCACCAGTTTGTTCATAGATTGACCGCTGAGTGTAAAGGATGTGACGCTAAGAACAAGCTTGATGAGATGCACTGTTGCGTGTGCAATGATTCATGCCTGTTCCTGACGTTGCTACCTTTATGTCGGAGTCCTGCCTCATTTTTCATGCTTCCCTTTTAATAGATGTCTAGAAGGACAGAAAACCTTCTCAAGCTACAGGCTAGGCTAAAGTGGATACTATGAGCTACCCTCCAGGCTTAGGCAGCACAGTTACCTTGTTTCCTTTAATTTCTCATTTTAATGAGTTTATGGTGTGAATTTATGCAGAAAAGAATTGTTGAAATTTGCCATATTTTTCTAAACCTTTCCTGTCTGCTCATAATAACTTATTGTGATGAAAATTAAAAGTTCCATATAATGTGATTTACTGTGATTCACTGAAAATTATATACATATATATATATATTATAATAGTGAACTTTAAAAAAAGTAGCTTTTATGCAATGACTTTGGATCCTTCTTTCTTACTTTAATTACCCTTTCATGAGGAATCCAACTTATTGACAAGAAGTCATCAATGCCAAGTTACATTACCAATAAGAAACAAATGCCCTCCCTGATGCAGTTCATGAAAAGAAAAAGGAGCTATATAAATCCTCCTTTCAAGGTGAGCATATATAAAATCTTGAAATATCATTTACTATGGGTTCAGTTTAGATGAGAATTCGGAAAACAAAAAAAAATCAGCACATGGAGGTGGACAGAAAACATAATTATTTATTTTATTTTACATTTACGTTTTTGGGTATCAAACCCTTAGCCTTGCCTCTCCTAGACAAACACATCAACACCGAGCCCCCACTTGTCATAACGAGTACTTTTAAAGCTCAGTTAAATAAAATGTACCAATGTGGCCTCTCCCTGGAAGTGCGGGAAGGACATACTGGCTGTTTTTTCTGTAAGTGAGACGACTGAGGGGTTTAGTTTAGGGAGGAAAATATTGTGAGGAAGTATGGGAATGAGGTGTTCTGAGGTCCCCAAGAAATAAATTTCATAATCAAACTTGCTGATTGTTTTATTTGAAAACAGGGAAGGTTTAATTTATTTTCATGAAACATGAATCATACAGATAGAGAGATGGCTAACAGACTAAGAGTATGTGCTGCTCTAGCTGACTATCTAGGTTTGGTTCCCAAACCCCACGCAAGGTGACTCAAACCACCTGTAAACTCAGCTCCAGAAGATTCACTGCCCTCTTTTGGCCTCTCATAGCCCAGCACTAACATGAAAACACACACAAACAAACATATGCATGCACATACACACGCACACACATACACACACACACACACACACACAAACACACATGCACACACACATACAATTTTTTAAAAAATACTTTAAAAAAGAACATCTCAATAACGGGAAACTAGATGCAAGTTTCTGTCGTGCTCACTCCTGTAGCCATTCAGTCCTAAAGAAACACACAGAGGCTTATGCTAATTATATGTTAATTATAAACTGTTTGGCCTATTATCTCAATCTTATAATTAACTCCTGTAATTATCTCTTACAACTTGAATTGTCTGTTTAGCCATATGGCTTGGTACCTTACTTAGTGAGGCATTTTCATCTTGCTTTCTCTGAGTCTGACTGGTGACTTCATCTCTGTGTTTCCTCTTTCCAGAATTCTTCTAACCTGGTCGCCCCACCTATATTTCCTGCCTGGGTACTGGCCAATCAGTATTTTATTAAACCAATACAGGTGAGAAAACTTTGCAGTGTACAAAAGCATTATCCCATAGCATGAATTTTATTCACAAACTAATTTTGTGAAAATCTGCTCTTTTTCCATCCCTACTAGTAATAATCTCTATGGTAAATTTAGAAAAGATCATTTAGGATATTCCTATTCATTCTCCAGCCCACTGTTCTTAACTTCCTTTTTTCTTGTTGACAACTAAGGTACCTAGGTATGCAGAGGATGTCTCTATATCCCCACCCCTCCCTTGCTCTGATCCTGTTGTCTAATTTGGTTTGCTTCATTATTAGTTTTTAATTCAAAATCCGTTTCACTCTCTGTGATGGTCTTCAGATCCTTGGAATGCCTTCAACCATCTAAATTACTATTTCTAAAATGTGTTTTGTTCTGAGGTGGAATAGTCAGAAGATGTTTGCATGACCTTGTGTGGATTTATATATTTTCCAAGCAAAATTAACGGAGTATGAGTCATTTAGAGATCAAATAATAATCTGTTGTTTTCATTCAGTTTTTTATTAGATTCTGTGAAATTCAGATTCAAAGTAACACTTTATTACCAAGAGCACACAATAGAAAAATAATCAATAATTCTTAATATAGAATATTTAGAAAATTAGACATGCAAATCCTCAAAGAATACAAGAAAAAGATGCTCGCTATCACTAGTTTTCAGAGAAACATAGATTATAAAGCACGATGATGCACCTCTTAACTCATACTCACTAGAGAAATAGTGGTTAAAAAGACAAAGACAGAAGGTCGGCACTTGACAAGGGACAGAGAAGAATGATGCCCCTCTACACACAATTACACACACATATGCACACACACACATGTATACACACAAGTATATGGAAGCAGAAGTAGGGTAAGGGAAGGAGGGAAACAGACTAGCTGAAAAGATAAGAGATGCAGAGAATTTAGGGAAATAAATATGAACAAATTATATAATATAGTTGAAAGGGAAATAAGGGTCCAGAAATGTCTACAGACCCATGTGTTTTTAACATTATTTACATTAACTAACATAGGAAATCAAACTACTTGTGATGAATTAAAAATTAATAAATATTCAAAGAAAATGTTGTCAATATCCACACTGAAATTCTATTTGGGAATTAAAGGATGGGATCTTGCTATTTGCAACAATCTGGATGAATGTAGGTGACAATTATGTTAAAGGAAATAAGTTCAGCATAGAAAGACCCTTTTCAGAGACTCTAAGAAAAACAATCTCATTTAATAAGCAAATGGGGAGATGGTTGTTAGTGTGGGTGGCCACGTAAAGAAAAGTCATTGGAGAAACATTTGTTAAAAATACACAATTTCAATTATATATGGGGAATAAGTTCAAGCAATCTATTGAATAATACAGACTATTCTCAAAGTTGTATTCTATTACTGAACATTGTTATGAGATTGCTGAAGAGATGTCTCAAAGGCTGAGAGCTTTTACTGCTCTTGCAGAAGACTTGGGATTAGTTCCAAGCACCAATTATATGTGTCTTACAACTGTCTGTATCTACCTCCAGGTTATCCCAAGGTCTCATCTGACTTTTCGTGTCACTGCCATGCATGCTCACACAAAATCTTGCATATCCATGCACATAGACAGTACTAAAAATAAGAGAAAAATTGTGTCAAATAAGATTGATAAATGTGATGTATTTAATTATTTAAATAGCTATTTAAATATATCTGACAAACTTAATTATTTAAATTTATTTTTCCAAATCAAATAGTGTATATATTAAATGTGTTATATATGGTAAATACATATCATTTATATTTTTAAGTTGAAAGTTAAATTATATAACTGTTAACTAAGAGGAAATCACATTGGTTGTAGAGGTTCTGACTGCATAGGGCTCATTCTGTAGAAAGTTATAGAACACAAGAGGAAAATGACACATAATTATAGAGCATTACCAGGCCCCTATCATGCTAATAACCACCTGTGTCTGTTGAAACTTGTCATGACCAGGGCTGCATATGGGGTCAAACATAGACACACCATGTCAAGGCAGATTTCTAGTGAATTGTTGTCCTGGTCAAGCAGTCATAAGCCTCAGCAAAAGGAACATTGGGTTATCTTCACACAAACACATGGTTTCTACAATGATGTCCCAAGATCTTTTCTCTCACAGTTAGTTTATTTTTGAGACTGTTGGTGTTGGATGCTCTCATGGATTTAAAAGGGAACATAATCTTGTGGTCAGAGAAAATTTGATCAAACTTATGGTATTGTGGAGTTTTATTTTATTCAAATAACAGAAATCTTTGGAGTGATTTTTACAGTTCTGAAAAGTGTTAATCTTGGTAAATCTTTACAAGTATTCCCAATGCTTTTATGAAAATGTAAATTATTTGAAGTCCTTATTGACCATTATAAGAATTACTGCCTATGTGTAAAGTCTTTAATTCTAAAAGTATTTGCATTAATAGTTCAATTGAAATGCACAAGATGCATTGATATTGCGATAAAATATTTGATCTGAAATCATTGTGGCCGTGCCCTCCTGCTAACTGGAGTCCAAGCCATTAATGGTCATTCACTTTGCCCCAATTTCCTCATCACTTAAATACCTCATGAAGATAATCATGTAATCTTTGAATAGATCATATGCAATTCTAATTTACTAGAACTGAAAAATACTTCCTACCTTATCTCATCTTTCCCAACTTTCTCACTTCGTATAAATTCTATACACTTCATAAAATACTGCATACAACAATTTCCACTATTTTAATTCTC
This sequence comes from Myodes glareolus, assembly GCF_982192425.1. Classification (NCBI taxonomy): domain Eukaryota; kingdom Metazoa; phylum Chordata; class Mammalia; order Rodentia; family Cricetidae; genus Myodes; species Myodes glareolus. The sequence continues at coordinate 13,538,133 of NC_142028.1, forward strand.
TGAAAAAGTAAGATACTACCTGACTGATTTCTAATTTTGTACATATATCATAATGATTCTTTTCCAATGACAGTTATAAGAGCGTGCCAAATTGTTTATAACTTTCTATATTTAGCGTAATATCCCTTGTTACTAATTGAATATTCTTATGACAATAATTTAGATGCATCAGTATGAAAATATACTTGATCAATGGTAACATGACAGACTTATACTAAAATTTTGTCTCTGTGTCACACCCTGTACTTTTACTGAGCATCAGATTGTAGCAGAAGCTGTGAATTAGGAGTGATGAGATGGAAGAAGGCACATGCATTTCAGATGCTTGAACTAAGCCAAAACCAGAGGTGTGGATTCCAGGCAGATTTTCTTATCAATTATCCTTCATGTGCATTTAGTCTAGGGCAGATGCTGTGGCTATATTAATTTTAAAAATGACATAAAGCTTTTGTCTTGAAATTTCTTTCTCATTAGCCTTAGAAAACATCTTTCTTTTTTCCTTTTTTATCTTGGAAATCTAAGGCATAGAATTCTTTCCACTCCTCTTAGCTCCGGTTATAACGGGAACCATCCCTCTGCTTGAAAGCCTTCTTCACACATTTCCCAGATTGATAATCATTTCATGGCTCATTAATTTTAAATAATTAACTATTCATCTATCAACATAGCCAGTGGTACTAATACTACACAAATCACCATTAGCATTTACTTTCTCTAATCTATAACAGTAAACTCTTTATTGTTCTTTATATTCTGTCTTAATCAATGTTTCATATTATTTATTTGTCTTTTTTAGAAGGCTATATAGCTGCTTGTAGTAAGATTGATATGACAGCACATTTTATATTAAAAATATAATATGTATCCACTATAAGTAAGTATATGTTATTATTATTTTGCAGAGTTGCAGATAATTTCCAACTCATCACTTCTCACAGTCAATGGGATATATAAGGTCACCAATTTATGCAATTATAAAAAATATCAATATTATTGAAAATTCAACTACATTAAAGTATAAAGTTAACTTCTAGGGTAATAGCATTTCTTGTCAAGTGTAAAGCACTGTTCCTAGCTTCTCTCATTGGTAACCGCAATTGAAGGACATGGCTATGTGAGATCCATGCACTTTTAAAGCTGACAAATAAAACCATCCAAAGAAATTATTTTCACTTGCAAATTTAAAAGAAAAGATAGGGTTTTGTGGAAGGCAGTCATGGAATAGTTCCTTAAACTAGAGTCTAAAGTCACACGTGAACAAGAAATCAACAATGGAAGAGCATAAACTAATAGAAAATAAATAGACAATTCCAGCAGTAACATCACAAATCATATGGATATTCTTCCAACAGGCGCATGAGATCAATTCTAAAAAGCATGTGAAATCCGTATTGTAGAACTTAACAGTTGTGAAAGTACAAAGGAAAACACAGATGAGAGCTAACATACTTGTGACCTCGGCACTCAGAAGGTTGAAGAGTGAGGTTCAATTCTTTATAATGAGAAGATACTCTTTTATTTTTAAGGTTGAATTTTAAACACCTGCATTCAAATCAAATGCTATAAGGAAAATAAACATCCCTAAATAATAAGCCTGGTGAAATTGTCCTGAAAACCAATTGAAAAACCAATGAGGATGGCTGAAGAGAGTATGGTTATGACTGTCAACTGTTCTAGACCCTACGTCAGGCCCCAGCAATCAGATTGGGCATCTCACACTACCTTTTTATTACACCTCCAGACTATCTGAACTCCTCTTCGGGCCTCTAGGAACAATTTATTCACATGTACATACCCACACAATGGAACACACATGTGCAGATAACTAAACCTAAAAATTAAAATCTTTAAAATAAGATAAAATAAGGGAAGGACTTTTTTATAAATGAATAAAAAGCCCATAATGTTTAAAATTTTAAGGTAACACACCCAGTAGTTACAGAAAAAACTATCACAGAGAGGAAGCAAAAAGATATATTTTTTACGTATGTGAATTGTGAAAGACACTGAATAATTAAAAGAAAATATTTGTTTTATAGACATAATTATATGTATATGCATATATACAAATGGGTATTTTTAATAATGGGAGAGATTTGTTTATTATTGCAGAAAATTATTTTGCATTAATATGGAGCACTGTATTTACACTTTCTTGGGTATAAATACAGCAAAATATCAAACTTGAAAACTACCAAATCATTTTAAACTCTCAAAATGAGTTTGGTATCATCAAATATGTTAATTTTGTACTTCCAATTTTTGATGGAAAACTAGATGACTTTTACAAACAGTAGACTCTCACACAAACTGTCTTGGGGTCTAGTTTGGCCTAATAGTTTCACTTAATATCTTCTTGAGTATAATACTTATTATATATTTCAGAGTTCTATGTAGGAAAAATTGGACTAAAGTACTCTTTCTAAACTTTCTTTTAGAACACATACTTGTATCTAAATGACTACAAATCATAAAGTAGACATTCACATTAAAGTGTATCTTATAACTAATATAATCTTTAAAAGAGAGATAGAATAAATGGTATATATGGAACTTCTCCAATAACTACAATGTAAAAAACATTAATCAAGTCCAGGGGTGCCACTGAGTAACTGAATGTTTACATAACTTGAGCAACATCTTGGCTTGGATCCTCAGCTCTTCAACAAAAATAATCTGTGCATTCATTACCATAGATTGTATCAGCCACTGTAATTGCTCTATTCACTAACCCCAGTGCATTCGATGTGAATGGCAAGTCTGTCTTACAATGTTCAGAAATCTTATTCTCATTTGCCAACTCATTAATATGGCATGAAAGGATGCTTCAACCCAGGTCTTAGTGCTCAGCAGTAAACTCACCCAGCACTCATTCTTTAGGCATCCAGAGATTTGAGAACCAGGGAACACTCTTTGGCATTCAACAAATGCCATGTTATATCTCACATTCCTGGCATAACAGATAGAATCCTTCATCTAAAACACAAATCTAGCCATTGAATATTTTAGATCAATATAAAAATGCACAAAACATCAATATGCTCCTTATACATCTGCAACTCTCCCTCTATTCTTTTTCTCTCCTTCATAATTAATATCATCCTCACTGGAGATGTAATAACCTTGTCTTTTCAGCTTATAGAAACTCACAATTGTAGTTTTTCTGCTTAGAGTAAATCAACCCAGTGCCCAATTTGTCTTAGCATAGACTCCATTTGCTAACTTGAGAAAAAGATTCTGAACATTTTGAGACAGGCTTGCTATTCACAGTTACTACATTGGAGTTAGTGAATAAGTCAATTAAAATGGCTGATACAATCTTGCACAATGAATGCTCAGATTGATGCTTGGTTGGAGCACTGCAGATCCAAGCCAAGATGTTGCTAGGCTTACATAATTTTATATTATCTGATCTTTTTACTTTTGTAATAAATAGTAGGCTATTTAAAACCCGGTTTATTATTTGTATATTACCAATAAAGTCACTGAATATTAGTTAATGGGCAAAGAATGAGATAATTAGATTACAAAATATGTAGCTTTCCTGACTTGATTGGTTTAATGAAAATACAACAGGCAACAGCTTCATATTTCACACATCTGAGGTATCTAAGATGAAATGCACAAGAAGTCCCTTCTTATTTCAGCATTTACTTGTATCAAAGCCTAGTTATAGCGTAAATAACCCTGTGGTTTTTTGTTTGTTTGTTTTCAAAAATAAGTATCACAAAGTAATTCTTGAAACTACTCTCAAAATCATAGCCTAATTTTACATTTCCAGTGTCAGACACTACCATACTTGGCTCACAAATTCAATCCCTTTTTCTCTCTTCTAGACCCTTAATTCTCATGGACATCAAACTTTGTACTTTTAAATTTTCACTCATCTGGTTTTAGTTATAAATATTAAAATAAATGTGACACTTAAATAGATTGCTTCCAGTATAAATCTTTTTAGTGTTTAACAAATCTTGAAGGAAAATGCATTGAGGCAATGAAAATGTTGGGAGGGACCATGGAGATGTTGTGATGAAGAACCAGCCAAGCTTAATAAATTAGGGAAAGGGCAATGGGGAGGGTTATACAGGAGAAGGTAACTGAGCTCTTGAGAGACTGAGAATGATGATTAACAAACAAAGATAAGATGTAGAATATACTACTGCAGACAAAATAAACATATGAAATTTTAATACTGGGAAGTAGGCTGAGTAACTTCTGAAACATTCAAATAGAGCTTAATGCTTTAACAAGCAAACTGTGAAACCAACTCATAGGAGAAAAAGTGACTACATTCAGAATCATGTTGGGGACTAAAATGACTCTCCACAGATATTATGGAGAAGTCAGACTAAAAAGTTCTTCAAAAATCTTCAAAATTTTCAAAAACGCTTTATTTATTGTTCCAGGTACATCATAGCAACAAGAAGAACTAGCAGTACCGTGTAGTGAATAATGCATAAGAGTATAATATGCTGAGGAGTGAGCATATTTCTACTTAAATATAAAAATCCAAATATCAGACCTGTTATGATGTTACCAGGAATAGAGAATAGGACTACTAACAAAAGTACAGTTCTAGTAGTGCACCTAAAATATTCTTCTCTTGTAGAACAAGCACAGAGATCATCACTTGAACTTCAGTAGGAACTTATTTTGTATACTCATGTGCTGCGTCATACTGTGTGTGTGTGTGTGTGTGTGTGTGTGTGTGTGCTAGTGTTGTTTCTGTGTATGAATATGTTCATGTACAGAGGGCAAAGGTTAAAAACAGGGGTTTATCTCTATCATTTTCCACCTTATTTATTTGCTGAGACAAGGTCTCTTACTTAGCCTGGAGCTCATTGATTCAACAAGGCTAATTGGCCTGCAAATATTTTAATTGTCATATTTGACTCTGCGCCACTTGAATTGAAATCTCATATTGCCTCCCCAGGAATTTTACACGTGTGTTTAACATCAACCAATAATCCTTGTGAACAGATTACACAATTTACGGACAGTGTCATCTCTGAAACCTTATGTGTATACTGTTAGAAGGAATGTTAATTGTAATTAATATTTAAACTCAATTCAAGGACATTTTTAATAGAACAAAATGTGGAAAATACTGTACGTAATGGTTAGTGATAATTTTCGACTTGGTGTGGTATGAAATTATCTGAGATACAACACTAATACAGGTAATGTAGAAACAGGACTAAACAAACAAAACTGATAAACAATCCATTCTAAACAAGACTCAATTAAAATAGCTGATACTATTATGAGAAAAAACAATAAAATCTGAGGGACCAATTCTAACAATGTAAAATGTATTACAAAGGTTCCATAACAAGACAAAATGTTGGAAACTGTTACTGAAAAGCTAAGTTCATTTATAAATTGGTCTATATAAATGCAACTGTTATTTGAGACTAATGAAAGCGCAAGGTGAATTTTCAATAAGCAGTTTAACAACAATTACACATTTAGTGAAACAAAATAAAAATAATTTTAAAAAAAAGAACTTCAACTTGATACTCAAATCAAATTTTTAAAAGACAACTCAAAATATATTGTGGATCTTTTTAAAAACATTAAAGTTATAAACATTTAAAAGAAATGTTATGTTGAAAAAGTCTTATGATTTGAGAAATTAAAACATCTTCATAGGTATGAGACTGAAAATATAGTACATAGAAGTAAATTCACTTATACATAGAAGGTGAACCTGAAGAAAATCATGTAATTATCCTTCCGGAAATTGGAAGTAGACAAGAGTGCCAGGTAACTTCGGGTGCGTGGGCGGTTGGGGGGGTTGTTGGAAGGGGAGAGGGTTAGAGAGAAGGGAGTAGGGGAAGAATGGGGAAAGCTAGGTGGACTGTGATGGGGGAGGGAGGAAGGATGGATATGAGATCAGGGAAGAATATATTTCAACTAAGGGAGTCATTTTAGGGTTTACAGGAGACTTGATTATAAATGGAATCCCAGGTCCAAGGAGAGATCCCCAGATTGTTCTCTGGACAGAGGATAGGGTGACTGAACCGGCCTTGGCCCATAACCATACTGATGAATATTTTGCATATCACCATAGAACCTTCATCTGGCGATGGATGGAGATAGAGACAGAGACCCACATTGGAACACTGGACTTAACTCCCTAGGTCCAAATGAGAAGCAAAAGGAAAGAGAACGTGAGCAAAGAAGGCAAGACCAGAGGGAAACTTCACCCATTGATGAATGGAGATTGAGACAGAGACCCACACTGGAGCACTGGACTGAGCCCCCAAGGTCTAAATGAGGAGCAGAAGGAGGGAGAACATGAACAAGAAAGGCAGGACAGTGAGGAGTGCGTTCACCCACTGATACAAGGGGACTGATCTAATGAGAGTTCACCAGGGCCAGTTGGACTGGGACTGAACGAGCACGTGATCCAACCAGATTCTCTGAATGTGGCCGGATTCTCTGAATGTGGCCGGATTCTCTGAATGTGACTGGCCCGGAGTCTTTCTGAAAAGCCATTGACAATGACACTGGGACTTGTTTCCTCTGCATATACTGGATTTTTGGGATCCAGTCTGTTTGGATGCTCACCTTCCTGGACCTGGAGGGAGGGGTGAGGAACTTGAACTTCCCACAGGGCAGGAAACCCTGACTGCTCTTAGGGATGGAGAGGGAGGAGGAGAGGGAGTGGGGAGAGTGGAAGGGTGTTGGGAGGAGGGGCGGAAATGGAAACTTTTATAAATTAATAAACTTTAAAATAAAATTAAATAAATAAATAGAATCAAAATGTAAGGCTTTTTGAGTGATACATTGTTAAAATATTTTACTGTATTTTATTTTTAGTATTTCATTTACTTTTTGTGTGTTTGTGCGTTTCCGCATGTTTGTGTGTGAAGGTCAGAGAACTTTTTCATTTCTCTTTTTCTACCATGTGGATCTTGGGGAACTTCAGGTCATAAAACATAGTGAGGAAGATTTTTATTCGCTGACTTAGGGGTTTGTTACTGTCAAGAGACACAATGACCAAGGCAACTCTTATAAGGAAAGCACTTAATTGTGGTGGCTCACTTACAGTTTCAGAGGTTCAGTCTATTATCATCATAGTAGGAACCATGGTGGCATGCAAGCAGATGTGATACCAGCTACATCTTGCCTCAGGAGGCTCCAAGGGGTTGACTGAGACACTGTGCTGTATTCTAAGCACAGGAAAATTCAAACCCTGCCTCACACACATCCTCCAACTGGGCCATGCCCACTCCAACAAAGACATACCTCCTAATAGTGCCTTCTAATTGTGCCACTCTCTATGAAATTATGGGGCCAATTACATTCAAATTACCACAGTTACTAAGCCATCTTGACAAGCCTTGTCAAAAATTTTTTAAAAAAATATGGAATGGAAAGGTCAATTTCAAAACACGCATACACACCCCAATTTCAGAAAAACAAAAACAAAAAACCATAAAGCAAGCAAAGAAACAACAACAGAAAACATTTCAATTACAGAAAGTCAAATGTTCAAAAATAAGACACAGATATTTCACTGAAGAAAGATATAGGTTACAAGCGCATCAGGAAAATGAAGGTGAACATTAAACAAAGAATCATTATAGGTCTGGTAGGATATAGAAAGTCAAAATACTGGCAGGTAGGGTTGGAGTCATGGCTCTGTTGTTAAGAGCATTTGCCACACTTCCAAAGGATGGGAGTTCATTTCCCAGCATGTACATCAGGTGTCTCATAACCACACAAGGACCTATAACTCCAGCTCCAAGGGATACAAGTTGCTTGTCTGATCTTCAGTGGCATCAACACAAATATGTGGATCCATGCCCCAGGTAAATTAATAGTAATAACTCTTTTCTGAAATGCAACACAATGCTGACTGTGCTGTACACGGAAGAGGATAAAAAGTAGTTAAACATGTGCATGATTCTACAAAAAGCAACAATTTAGCTAACCCTAAATATTGCTTATATTTGTTTAGGAATATAAAACATGCATGCAACATGACCCCGAAATTTTATTTTCACACTTACCCAAAGAAACAAACATCTGCTTAAGCAATTTCCAATCATAGTTACCCTAAACTGAAACTACTCAGTGTCTTTCATTGGGAGAGTGAGTAGAAAATTGATGTATCAAAGCATGTAGTATGTTCCTCATGAATAAAAATAAACTGGTTTCACATACCAACTTGGATGAATTCATGAGTGTCATCCTGTGTGAAAGAACATGCCTAGTAGTGTTCTTTCTGTAGGGTTTAGTTTACAAAATGTTTTCTAAAACATAAAATTATTTATAAAGATAATAGATCATTCTTTTAAATGATTAGGGTCAGGAAAGAGTGTGAAGACTGAGGGTGCAGAGTCATGCTTTAGACTGATAAAACTGTGCTAAAGCATAAATATGATTGTAAATATAGAAATACCAACAGAAAATAAAGTTCACAAGGGTACCTGTCAGGGAAAATCAAGTTGGTAAGCTTCACAAATGAGGCACCACGATAGTTTTAAAGGTATCAAATTTAATCCATTACCCTAAACATGAACAGTTTAAAAACCAAAGATATACATTAATTATTTAAACTTACAGAGTTGTACAAAAGTAACATATGACAATTTCTAAAATTCTGATTAATTATAAATGTTGGAAAAAGCCTGGAGCTTTCTGACACTGAACCAAATTATTTTCATTGCACTGTGCCACTTTGGGTAGTGAAAACCAGAATATATGTTGCAAATAGAAGGCTTCCAGAAAATCTGAAAATTAAAATATAAATTACATCACATTGAGTTGTATTTTCCTTTCAGACTGACATCAAGACTATAACTGAAGAAGTTCTATAAGCTTTTAACCTTTCTTTCTCACAACGACTTGAGTTTTTTCCAAAAGAGAAATGATGGACCCATCTGGCACAAGGAGGACAATGAGGTGGGAAGAAATGCCTGCACCTCTAGAACTGGCCAGATGCCAAGGGAAGGAATCATCTTCTTCCCCCTTGTGATCTGAATCATCTCTTGTTCACTCAACCATTTAGTAAAGAAAATTGGAACAACTGGAATTGTGGACTGGTGAGAAGTCACAGTTTATCTTTGTGTGGTTAAAAATCAATTGTAGTGGAAAAGAAACCAGAACAAATAGAAAATGACTGGCCTTGCCAAAGTGTAACAACAAATCAGTTTAAAATGCTCTTGTGAGAGAAAAAAATATTTTAAAAAGACCAAGAAAACACAATTTGAAAGCAAAAATTGACATAGGGTAAACCAAGTTGAGGAACAGTGAAAATGTTTAATTTTGCCACAATATCAAATACCTAGTCACAGACCCATAAGAAAGAAAGGAAAAGAATGCATGGTTCATGATAAAAGGTGGTTTGGTGTGGAAAACATAAGATTTAAAAAAGAAAACTCATCATTCTATTTCATTAAATCATTTCAATAGCTAGATATCAACATTTTCCAATATATATTAATCAATAAAATTATGAGTAAAGAAATCTTTTAACTATAATGTTTACAGATAATCAGACAATTTAAATCAAAATAGCAATGTGCATAAACTCTCCTTTATACTTTGTCATCTAATTTCCTAAGTAGCACTTATTATCCTTGTATATTTTCTCATAGACCAGAGTCTACTTGCCTATATCCCTGCATGCATTTTAACTTAATATTAGTAAGCAGAATACAAATTCTATGAAACTAGGGATATGTCTTATGATCATCATCATAATCTACAATTCTGACCATTTGCCCTGAGTATAGCGTTTCTTTAAAAATATTAGAAAGGTGCTAGGGTGTTAGATCTGGGTGTGAGGACTGAAGGCAAATTTCTAGTACCCAGGTAAAAAGCAACACATTCTAGTACTTAGAATCCCTTATCCCATTTTTGTAATATACAACATTGGATTTTTGTACTAAGCTCATATGAAATAATAGAGGAATATTTTTGAAAATGTAGTGAGTGGATATTATAAGACATTCTGAAACCAGGGTATATTTGGTAATTATTTCAAATAGGGGGAAATTTGAAATTTGATTTGCTCTGTGTACATTCTGAGTCTATAGGAGACCTGGAATTTGATGAAGTTTGATGTTACAAAATGGATTCATAGTCAAGATTATTAAGGGGACCCTATCTTAATTACTTTTACACACCATATGACTCTGATGCTAGAGTGGATAGGATAGCACCTATTTCTCATCTTTTTAATGAGGCAGTAAAGCTTAATGATAGACATCAACTGAAATATTGAAAAAATCCTGAAGCAAGTATCCATGAGAATCTTAAAGAGGTTCAAAATAATTTCTTTAGATGTATAATAGTGGTGAACATGCACCAGTACAGAACATGTTAGACACAACCATGCTTGTTCAGACCAAGAGGAAATAACACCAACAGCAAGTCACCTGCTCCACTCCTACCCTCAAAGTCAGCACAAGAGTAAGAGAGAGAGTGATTGCCTCCCCCTTACTTTATAGGAGATCATGTCCACAGACAAGAAGCCATGCCCTAAGGCCAGTATCCCAAGTCTGTTTGTGGAATGAATTCCCACAAAACTCCCCCTTTTTGTCTAAATAAGAAGGTTTTAAATTTAACATAAAACTATTTACAATAACAATAATTATCAAATATTATCCAGGAGAAAGAAAAACTAATAACATATACAGAAATGAAACTACAACAGACAAAAACAACATCAAGCAAGAAACACATACTAAATGTCCAGGCTATAGGCAATTGGTAAGTAACAGAGATTATTCCAATAGCTTTCCTTTCCTGAAGAGTCTAAGTCTTGTATCTAATACCCAGCTAATATAAGAGAGAATAGTAACTGTGACCACCTAGTCTTCAGCCCCATGAAAGATCTGAGGAAAAAAACATTACCTGAGTAAGCAGGAAGTGCAAGCAAGCAACTTGAAAAAGATTGAAGAAATGACAGAAACAGTTATCTGCCTGAATAGTCACCCAACATCTTTCTGCAATGTTGGGGCAATCAACTTTGGCTATAGGCCTAGAATATCTGACCATTTTCACAAACATTAGTATTTGAAACACTGCCCTACCCTGTCTCGGCAAGGTTTAGCAGTTGCTTTACTTTTTATCCTGCTTGCCCAGATTGGACAGCATGATTGCTGGTAATAGTTGAGAGACAGCAGCTCTTTGACTGATAGTCCAGGTTGTGAAGAAGAGAAGAAGCTCCATATGGAGTGTCTTCAGTGTCCATCATTCCCTTGGGAATAGATCAGTGCTGCCAAGACAGTCGTGTCTCATGTCAAGAGAACTCTAAATTATTGAAACATTTAAATGTCATATTCTGTAGGTCTTTGAAGTGTTTTAAAACTATCTATCCATACAGAGTAAACCTCTGTGCATCTAGAGAACCTAACTAACATAACTATAAAAATGATAAACATGGGTGACTATTAACATGTAATTCTTAATAACCTATATATCTTAAAGACTATACCTTCACATTATAAAAATAATCTTTAAGCAGATGTGCAGCATGAGGACAATGACCTTGAAATTGTAACAATATATAAAAATAACTCAATCAGAGGTATAAATATGTAGTACAATATGACAAAAGCATCTTTAATTTGTATCAATATACAAAATATTTTAAACAGAAGTAGAAACATACACACCATATAACAAAAATAATTTTACATTTCTGTAAAAAATATTGTAAACAGAAATAGGGACATACACAATATAACAAATAAAATTTTGAGTTTGTATAAATATAAAATTATCTTAGACAGGAATACAAAAATAATTTTACACATATATATCAATATACAAGAATCTATACCAGTGTAAATTTTCTATAACTAATAGTTCCTAAAATAGTTTACAAAAAGATATACTTATCTACTTTATTATCCTATCATCTATTCCCAATATTTCTATTTCTAAATGAGATTTCTGGGTCTGATTATTATTATTTTGTATCCAACTCAATAATAACTTATAACCAACTCTAAGAGAAAACAAAAACCATCCATCCCATTTGTTGGGAGAGGGAGCATTATTTTCTTAGAATTACTTCCAGCTGTCTTGGGGACAATGATATCTTTATGGTATTCTGAAAAAAAATAATGGAGTAGGTGGGCCTTCTTTCTATATGTTACTTTCATTGGTTAAATAAAGAAGCTGCCTTAGCCTTTTGACAGGCCAGCCCTTAGGTGTTGGAGTAGACAGAACAGGATGATGGGAGAAAGAAAGCAGAATCATGCAGACGCCATGACTCTCCTCTCCAAGATGGACACTGGTAAAACTCATACCAGTAAGCAACAGTCAAGTGACGATACAGATTATTAGAAACGGATTAAGAGAATATATAAGAGTTAGCCAATAAGAGGTTAGAATTAATGGGCCAGGCAGTATTTAAAATAATACAGTTTCGGTGTAATTATTTCGGGTAAAACTAGCTGGGTGGCGGGAAGCCACCCAACACTCCTTTTACAACAAACTAAGATCATGGCTATGTCTCAAGAGGACTATCTTTAACATTTGTAGCCAGTCTCTAGATAGTGGGTAAAGCTTATCTGAAGTTTTAATCTGATGTTCTGGCTAGACTGCTGTGGGAAGGTAGACCATCTCAGCCAGCCACCTTGGAACCATCTACAGCACTTTGTAGCCCAAAGTCAATTTGGTTGTTTTTTGGCTCAGGGGCATCATCGCTATGAACCAGGTGGAAATTTTGTGGGACCCCATCTTCCTTCAAAAGGCTTCAGAGATTGCTGTTAGGTAAACATGTTGTTCACTGTGGAAAACTTAAACATTATTATATCAAAATGGAAAGTTTAACTTTTAATATACATATTTATCCAAAAAAGGTACAAAAATGAAAAAAATAAATATTGGAAGAAATAGAATGTTGGAGAGATAGCAGAGTTTTGACAACAGTAGTCCCTAGATTTTTAGTTTCCTTATGTCCCACACCAGGTGTCTCTCTTGACATGAGACAGAAACTCTGAATTTTTTTTTAACAGCATGCTTGGATTTAAAGAAGGAGAGAACTACTATTCAACTCCAAAACCAGCCATGATTTTTAATTGAGTAGGGACTGCAAATATTCTAAGAAATAAAGAGATATTGATGTTTAGGTAGTGAGAATTTACTCTGCTGTGAATGTTGGTGCCATAGATCAGATTTTTTATTGGTAATTTTTTCTGAATACCGTTCGCTTCTTCTCTAGACATCTAAATAACCAAGGTCTTTTGATTTCTTGAAGATGGATATTTCTATTTTTCTGTAAAGACAAAGAGAGCATCTGTCATGGTCTTTGTGAATTTCCCTTGTAATTTGTAGGATTGTCACATTGGTGGATGAGGTGTCCTTTCTCCTTATCAAGAGGTTTCTCCTGTTCAAATTAAATTTTGACCATATCCACACCTTTTGTTCTTCTCTAGAAACAAAAGCAAAATACATTTCCCAACATAGCACATGTACTGGTTTCCTTTCTGAGGTCAACACATTTTTGAAATACACAGGCTGATTTAACTCAGACATTTTTCCTATTGTCCAGTGTCTCTCTAAAGTCATTGTTTCAATCTCATTAGCATTAAGAAAATCCAGTGTTAAAAAGGCATTTTGCAATCTATCTCTGGATATTTTGTTTTTCCCTACCTGTTTATTTTAAGCATTTCTTTTACAGTGTGATTAATTAGATCTTTCTATAACTGCTTGCCCTGTAGGACTGTGTGGTATAACGATAATATGCTTAGTATTAATAACAAGCAAAAATCTTTCATTTTACTAGAGTCATTTGCTGGAGCATTGTCAGTGTTAATTTTTACAGGTATTCCCATGATGGCCATGACTTTTAATAGTTATGTAATTACAGAATCAGCCTTTTCAGAACTCAAAGCAGTTGCCTGTTGAAATCCTGAAAATGTGTCCATTGTATGGTGTACATATTTTAATTTTATAAATTCTACAAAATGAGCCACATCTATTTGCCAAATTTCATTTCTTTGTAAACCTTTATTGTATAGGGCTGAGAGATATTAAAAGATGATTTTGACGATGCAAATTAGGATAGAAGGCAAATTGGGTACTACCTTTTACACTCATCAAGATAGGATAGATATGGAGTATTTTCTCTGAATTTGTCAAATGCAAATGGACTAGACAATGTTGATGTATTTATTTCACATATATGTATTATATAGTTATTTTACTTATTGTATATATTTTCTCTTATATTAATTATAATGCTTTTTTTATTTTAGAAAAAATAAGGGAAATGTGGTGATATTGTGTTTTTACTCTGATAAATAAATGTTGCCTGAAGATCAGGGTGAAAAGAGAGCAATGGTTAATCATAGAGTTCCGGAGGTCTGTACAGACAGACCCAGAGTGACATGATTGGGTGGAGAGAAGTAATCAGGCAAGGTTAAGACTGGAACTTGGTCTCTTTTTGGTTAGAGAGTTGTATAGGTAAGATCTTTAGTGGTTGGCTGTTCAACCTCTGATCTTTCAGCATTTACCCTCTAATATGTGATTCTGGGATTTTATTATTAAGATCTATTAGAATTCATGCTACAGAATCCACTGACATTCAAAGAGAATAAAAATAATGAATAAGAAAAAAGGGAGAGGTAAATGATGGGGAAGAGGAATTAAAATAAGCATTCTCCAAACATGCCTCCATACTAAGTTCTATGTAAAGACCCAAAGCCAACATAGGAATATTCTCCTGTACCAGGCAGCTGAGACCCAGGCAATTACAGTAGCTGAGCTTCAGTCAATATCAAGCAGTCAACTGACCACAACATGTCCAAAGAAGGAAAAGACAGACCAATAATCAATCATGTGTTTCTGTATCTCATTTCCATTTTCTGCCCATAAGGATTACATGCCTTCATGATCGAATAAACTCTCCAACCCTTGTCTGGTTCTGAGATTCTCCCCATTCAAGCATCATTACTTGATCAATTGTCTCTGTTAAATTTAATTTTTGTACATTTTCTTTTGATGAAAGGTAGAAAGGAATTTTCACCAAGACTGATCTGAGAAGTGTTGATAATAAAAGATTTCCTGTATTACCTACAGATAATAAAAAGATAAATAAAAAGATAATAACATATGTGTAAAAATAATTCAATAAATAAAGAAAATATTGTGATTGGTTTGATAAATATATATTAACAAACTGAGTATAACTATGTGAAAAAATAATACATTTTCATTAAATTGACAACTTCAAAATCCTGGTTATTAAAATGCTAGAATTCAAGAGTAACTACACATTTGAAAGAGAAAAACAACTAATAATGTCCATTAGATAAATAAAAAGAAAACCTTAAGTAGAATTTTAGATGCACCTTTACAGCAGCTATATTAACATATTCTATTAATCCCTTTTCCATATGAGTAAAAATTTACACTGATTTCTCAATCTATTTTTAAGCCAAAAATAGGTGTAGAAAACAGCTCTGTGCCCTATAATAATAATATAATAGAAATGCTCTATTCTTTTAATCTTTTCAAAGTTTTAAGACAATATAACTTAGTTTTACACTTTCTACTAAATAATTTGCTGTAGCTCTAAAGTAAACCACTTAGATAAGTCAATAAAACTGGCAGACATAATTACAAATTTAGTCAAATTTATTATTCCTATAATCAAAATCAGATATATCAAATGTGAGAAATTTAAGGTAAATCATTGAAAGCAATAGAACAACTTGTTGTGCCATTTACACAAACTGAATATAATAAAATTTACATTTTTATTTCATCAGAAAAATAAAATATTTTTCACTAAGAAGAAACTGAATATGAAAGGGAGAGAAAGGACAGTATGAGGGGACAGGAGAAACGGAGAAAAAAGACAAAGAAATGATTAATGAAAGACAGAAAAGGAGAAAGGAATTGAACTGAGATTACATCTTACAAATTATTTTATTTTGAGGGAACTGATTGATTATCCCTATTTGGCTTTGAATTTCTGGATTTTGTCTGAACAATATTTAAGCTCTCTCACTAAACTTTAAATAAATATCCTTAGAAAAACTACATGACTTCTTACATATTCAGGATAAATCCATAAACAGTCACCTTTTTCAATAGTGGAACATTAACCAGGTAGGGTGTGGTGCAGGCCTATAATTCCACAGTCAAGAGACTACAGCACAAGGGTTACTAGGAGTTTGAGGCCCCCTGGGATATGGAGTGAGTTGCAGGTCAGTCTGGAATAGGGAGTAAAAGTCTCTCAAAAGAATAAGTAGATAAATTAGAAAACAACAACAACTAAACAAATAATGACCACAGTAACATGAACGAGTTTCAGAAATACAATGAACAAAACAAGGAAAACATTAAATGTATTAAAATCAATTCAATAGTTAGAATTCTTTTACATAAGCTTCATTTAAGACAAATCTTACACATTTAGTGAAATTTAAAAAGAGTGGGAATGATGCTCCCTTCCACCTTGTTTGCTCCCTTCCGCCTTGTATGCCCCCTGCAACAATCAAGAGAGGGCCTTGAAATCTTCTCTGGGTGAGACAGTAGAACTGGTTCTGGAGAGGTGAGTGTGGGAGATCCAGGCCCAGGGGCCTGAAAGCCAAAGAACTGACCCTCCTCCTTGCTGCAGGCTGCATCGGGTGAGCTAGACAAGGCAGCACTGGAGAGCTCAACCAGGTGGCAGCAACTGGGGAGAGTTGAAGAGCAGACTAGCCCAGCTTCCATCCAGGGCTATGAGTTGGTCCACTCCAACATTCACCACATCTATGAGTTGTTGGAGCATGTGAAGGAGATGAACCTAGAGATCCACGACTGCAGGATCCCCATAACATAAGGCAACAACAGGCCATCCAAAAGAAGTCCCAGAGAGAGCCCATTATCAATGGTGTAGCAGATCCAGATGAGGCCTCAAATCAGACCAATGTCTCATGACAATGGACATTTGCATGGGAAGATGAAAGGACTAAGAGATAAACTCTATTGTTCGGTATGTTCAGTAGGTCAATAGGCCACACTACAGCTTTCATGTTCCATGATGAGATTCTTCCTCCTCCTCCTCCTCCTCCTCCTCCTCCTCCTCCTCCTCCTCCTCCTCCTCCTCCTCCTCCTCTTCTTCTTCTTCTTCTTCTTCTTCTTCTTCTTCTTCTTCTTCCTCTTCTCCTTTTCTCCCTCTCCCCTCCCTCTTCCTCTTCTTCTTCTTTGTTTTGTTTTCTTTGTTTTCTGTTTTTATTTTGTGGTTTTGTTTTGTTTGTTTGCTTTGTTTGGCTTTCAGTTTTTCTTTTAAATTTTGTTGTTTTGATATTGGAGGTGGCAGACACAAAGGGTAGATGTGAAGCGGGATGGGGCATGTCACACAAAGAGATGGTGAGATCCAGAGGTATGATGTGAAATCCTCAAAGAATCAATAAAATTAAAAAAAAAAAAGAATGGCGTGGTGATTTGAAAGAAAAAGGTCCCTAAAGGTGTAGTATGAGGAGCAGCAGGCTGCATCTTGCCACCTGGCTAGCATACACCCAAAATAATCACACAGAAATTGTATTAATTAAATTACTGCCTGGCCCATTAGCCCTAGCCTCCTATTGGCTAACTCTCACATCTTGATTAACCCATTTTTATTAAATCTATGTATCACCATATGACTGTTGCTTACTGGCAAGATTCTAACCTACGTCTGTCTCAGGCCAGAGATTCATGGCATCTGCCTGTCTCTGCTTTTTTTTTTCCCCAGAATTCTGTTCTGTCCACTCCGCCTACCCAAGTCTGCCCTATCAAAAGGCCAAGGCAGTTTCTTTATTCAACCAATGAAAGACAGAAAAACCTCCTACACCATAAAGATAGTGGCAATACTGAAAGGTGTAGCTTTGTTGGTCCAGGTATGGCCCTATTGGATGAAGTGTGTCATTGTGGAGACATGTTTGGAGATTTCATGCATGCTCAAGCCATGCCCAGTATCTCAGACCACTTCTGTTACCTATAGGACAAAAAGGAAGAACTGTCAGTTTCTTCTCTAGCACCATGTCTCTCCTCGTGCTACCATGCTTCCCAACATGACAGTCATTGACTAAACCTCTGAACACTAAGAGAGCCACCCCCAATTAAATATCTCTTCACAGCATTAGTACCCCTAAGACAGTGGGCTTTATTTACTATAAAAACAATTATATATTTATTTACTATAAAACCAATTTAAATTAGCAGGTAGACCTGGGTTGGTTCTGTTCCGCTATTAGTTTGTGTTATTGGAATAAATGGATCTCTTCACATCGTGCTTGTTTTGATTTGATCTTTTAAAATCATTTAAATATATCAAATTTCTTGACCCCACCATACTGATATTTGATTAAATAATATCATGTAACATTAACACATAAAGGATCCAACTAAGAGCAATCCATGTTCTTTTCAAATATCATCCAGAAGTAAGTAAAAGGCTGGGATGGATTCAATCCATCTGGTACCAGAGCCTATGCTGAGGAACTGTACTAATTACTAAATTAATTTGCTGTGATAAAGCACTGGCTAAAACTAACTTATCGAGGGAAAGGGTTTATATAATCTTACACTCCCAAGTTGCAGTCCATCACTGAGGTAAACTAGGGCAGGTGTTTAAAGCAGGGTCTTGGAGGTGAGGACGGAAGCAGAAGCCGTGGAGAAATTGTGCTTTCTGGATTGCTTCCCCACAAATTAAGCTACCTTTCTTATGTAGCCAATGCACACCCAAACCACTCAAAGTGGGCTGGGCCCTCAATTATCAATCAGCAATCAAGAAAATACAAGTCCATAGTCTAACCTGATGGAAACAATTCCTCAATGGAGGGTTCCTCTTTCTGAGTGTTTTTAGTTTGACTTTGCAATCCTCCTGCCTTAGCTTCTGAGTGGTTGGATTAGAGGACGACAGGACCAAATAGGCCTGACTCTACTTATCATTAATTTATGATCCCAGAGATCAAATCCAGAGCATTGTACAAGCTAGGCAAATGCTCTGTCCTGATTTGGATCTCCAGCTGTTTTGAAAATACTTTTGATGATGGTGGAACACAATTCATCTTTGTGGAGTGAAGCATTTCTACAGAGGAAACAAATATCTCTCAAATCTTTTTGATGTATGCTAGAAACCACTGGATTGACTTTATCAACACAATAACAGACAGCCTAAACCTCAATAGCAAAGCAAAGAAACTCTATTCTCCTGTCTGAGATGCTTCGTCGTATCTCAATGATGATCTCATTACCATATTTACATGGTAATTAACTAGAAACTGCTGGTATGCTAATAAAAAGATGAACGTTAAAATTAAAAGATGATCACATCCTCTTGTTAATGATTTTTTAATATTTAGCAACTGTGCTTTCTAGGGTAAATATCAATTTTTGCTTTTAATTATATCATAACCAGTAGTGATTACGATGGGCTCTTTCTCCTGAAAAATAAATGACTTAAATTGACCTACTTCAATTTTATTCATTACCTCTGATATTGAAACCTGTATTTGACATATTATTTGATCTTTTCAAACCACATTCATTCGCAGAAAGAAAGCCCCAAGACATTTTATTTCAGAATATTTTTAAAATATTCTGAGGTTTTGCTAGTTAGGTGAAATGTGACAGTAATTTCAAGTTCTTTATTATGGCTTCCTTCTGCAGCAAGAATCAATTATTCCATGCATATTAGTGTCTGGTTTTCAGCTCAGTATTTAAGCAATTAGTATCTGTATCTATAAATTAATACATTTATATTCCTAATGGGACTTTAATCATACAAAATGAATAGAAACTGTCTTCGGGGTTTATTAATGTTGAAGGTAAAAGCTGTTTATTTCATATTAAAGCTCAATTAAATTTCAGCTTCAGAGGGGAAAGAGAAATTTTTGACACTCTTCTAGCTGCTTCTACTTCTGAATTCTCCCTGAATAAAGACAACTAAAGAAGTACGTTTCAGTACCTTTCAAAGAAAGAATGTCTGTTTTAGATAAATTGTACTTGTTTTCATATTTTCATACCCAGTAATTGCTGACATAGATGTTCACATAATGACATCTAACCCACTGAAATGATTTGAACTTTCAGTATCAACTCTCTAACTTTGAGTTAGATAATATGTTTGCCTCTAAAAATGTTTATAACCGCTGACAAATATTTTATATCTTCCAGTATGGACAGATCCATAATTTCAGATTATTCTGTGGCTGATATAAAGGTTAACATTTTAAAATGAATTTGTCTGATGTTTTATCAAGATAAGGGAAGTACTTTTGCTGTGCTTTGAGCTATCCATGCTGGTTGAAAAGTAAATGCTTTTCAATTTTAAGTCTATGAAATTATTTTAGTTGAATAATTCATACTATATACACTTAACCTCTTCTGTGCCTACAGTTCATGTTATGGTATAGTCTATAGATATATGCAATATTCATCAAGATCAGTCACAGAAATATTTTACCTCATTAAAAAAATCTCAAACTTGTTTCCCTTTGGCACCATGACACACATGAAATGTGTCAGTCATCAATGACCTCTGACTACTGACCATTTTCTGCTTTATGTAATTGGAGGTTTCTCTCCCACCCACCAGTTCCTGAATGACCATTCTGAGGCATAATATTATTCACAAACTCTTTGGCCTATTAGTTCAGGCTTATTACTAACTAACCATTTATTTTAAATTAACCCAATGTTATTATTTTATATTTTATCTCATGGCTCTGGGCTTGTTACCTCACATCTTACTTTTTTGGTGGCTGCTGGTATCTCCCTCAAACCTGCCTTCTTTCTCCCTGTATTCATTTTGGCTTTCCCACCTAGCTATTATATTCTGCCCTACCACAGGTCAAAGCAGATTATTAACGATGATAATAAAATATATACACATTATCTCACATCAACTTTATACATTCATATGAAAAGAATCATACAATATGTTCTCTTTATTTCATTTACTGTAATTTTTTCAAGGTCCTCCTAGGTGGTAATGCCTAACAAAACTTCACTTTTAAAGCTAAAAGTCACATAGCAAATTTTATGCTAATTTTTCATTGATCAAAATTCTGTATCCCAGGGCATGGTGACAATCATCTTTAATCCCAGTATCCAGATACAGAAGCAGACAGATCTCTATTAGGTCATAGGCAACCCTGTCTACTTAGGGAGGTCCAGTCTACCTAGGGCTGTATACTGAGACCCTGCCATACAAAGTTTAATAAAATAGTTTAAAAGCTGTTTCTATCTTTTGGTTATTCAGAATAATATTATTATAAACTTTTCTTTTTGGTTTTATGAGACAGGGTTTCTCTGTAGTTTTGAGGCCTGTCCTGGAACTCGCTTTTCTAGACCTGGCTGGCCTTGAACTCACAGAGATCTGCCTGCATCTGCCTTTCAAGTGTTGGGATTATAAACTTTTATAAGCGGGTTTCTATATGGCTATAGTTTGTTTACATTTTCCTTATATTCAGGACTGTAACTGTTTTATTTTTATGATATTTTTGGTCATTTTAGAGTTTTTAAAATTGCATTATTCTTCTTTAAAATATATTTAAAATATTGCTAACTGTGATAATTATTCTTTGTTCTCAACCTGACTTTTTCTGGAATGAATGAAAATCCAGAAATGGAAGACACACTTGTGGTCTGGACAGGAAGACAACATGCAGACTTAATCTGGATCTTGAGGCAGGAAGATATATCCTTAATCTGGGCCACAACTTCAGATGAAAGCCTATATAAGGACAGTGAAAGAAGGAAGGGATTGCTCATTCTGTGACTGTGTTTTCTCACATTCTCAGCAAATCCACTGTAGCAGAAGACAAGCTGAGACACCTATCCTCATGGGACTGGGCAACTAGTAGATTCATGGATTTTCCATTCACGCTAGCCATTTATGGATTGCAGCCTATAAATCATGTCAATAAATTCACACATACACAGAGACAGACAGACAGATAGGTAGACAGATATAGATATAGATAATAAATACAGATATCTCAAGCAGAAAGAGAGGAGAGGTTCATTCTTTAAGTTCTGTGTCTCTGGAGAACCCTAATTAATACACCAACTTGGAGAATGTGGAGAATTGCCTCTTCTGTATCAGGTTTCCATCATCTTCCCTTTTTTCTTTTTGGATTTATTTAAATGATGGGCCTTGCCTGTAGCTGATTTTTGAGACAGAGGTAGGACTGTCACTTGTCTGGACCTCACCAAGGAGATATATATGGGTCATAGCTTTCCATTATAAAATATTGAGGAAATGAGTAAAGAAATGGAAGAGAAATATACCAAAAGGTTTGAAGAAATGAGTAAATCCATAAATGAAATTCTGGGAAACCAAGAAAAAACAATCAAACAGGTAATGGAAACAGTTCAAGATTTGAAAACTGAAATGGAGTCAATGAAGAAATCATAAGCCGAGGGCCGTCTGGCTATGGAAAATCTAGGTAAACGAACAGAGACTTCAGAAACAAGCATAACCAACAGAATACAAGAGATAGAAGAAAGAATCTCAGACTCTGAGGACACCATAGAGAAATAAAACGCTCTGACCAAAGAAAACAGCAAATCCAACAAATTCTCATCACAAAACATTCAGGAAATGTGGGACACAATAAAAAAAAAACAAATCTAAGAATAATAGGGGTAGAAGAAGGAGAAGAATTGCAGATCAAAGGTCCAGAAAATATATTCAACAAAATTATAGAAGAAAACTTCCCCAACCTAAAGAACAATATCCCTATGAAGGTTCAAGAAGCATACAGAACACCGAATAGACTGGATCAAAAAAAACCATAACCTCGCCATATAATAATCAAAACACAAAACATTCAGATTAAAGAGAGAATATTAAGAGCTGCAAAGGGAAAAGATCAAGTAACTTATAGAGGTAAACCTATGAGACTTACACCAGACTTCTCTATGGAAACCATGAAAACCAGAAGGTCCTGGATAGAGGTACTGCAGAAACTAAGAGACCATGGATACAAGCCCAGACTACTTTACCCAGCCAAGCTATCGTTCACTATCAATGGAGAAAACAAAATATTCCAGAAAAATAAATTAAATTAAAAATGATATATTTTCATGGTGTTTGTTTCATTTGATTTTTAAAAGGAGATTTCCTCAGCTCCTTGAGAAAGGATCCCAGATGCTTTCTTTATTTGATCATAATACCATGAACATTGTGCCCAGATCAGAAACCCCAACAAGCCAGCCCCTCATGTTACAGATGGCGCCCACGTGGATAACTGAATCCACAGAAAGCCTGAGAAAGTATGGGAAAGAAAAGAGTAAAGCATGTTTTCTTGGTGGCAGCAATTTCTCGGTTCTGCTCTGCTTGCTAGAGGCAAGCAAGCACTCTCATCTAAGAGAGGTTTTCTGACTCAGCTTTAGCTGCAAAACCCTGCAGCTCTTTTAAGAGGTCCTGCCACTAAACACTTAACCGGTGTTGATGAAAAGCTGAACGTATGCTTTTCTGTTTTCAGCCATAGCAGGAAAAAAGCTGTGCTGTTTTAAAATGCCAGCTTTCTGGGCCGTCTTGCCAGGGCAAACTCTGACTCTTTGAGGCAGGCAGTACGACTGAGTGTGGTCTGTGAGCAGAATGCTGCAGCTTGCTTGCTGGCAAGGACCTTGAAATGCCATAGAGTTGTGGCAATAAAAATGGATCCAGCAGTACCTCTGCCATGAGGCTGGAAAGCTAAGGAATGGGCTGGATCTAGCTGTCAAAGCCACAGCTCTCCATATTGCTTAGTAAATTAAAGGCTCATGTGGTCAGAAAAAGAGAGATATACAGTAAAGAGAGATTCAAAGAGGAAGAAAACCTCTAAATGTTTTACAGTGTGTTAAAAATATATGCAGGCTAAAGGTTAAAGTCATTAAAAATAAAAAAGAAAGAAAGGGAGAAATAGGGTGTGGTGGTACACACCTTTGCATGGGAGGCAGAGGTATGTTGACCTCTGTGACTTCAAGGGGCAGAGGTAGATTGACCTCTGTGACTTTAAGGTGTGGTAGCACACACCTTTAAACTCAATGCTTGGGAGGCAGAGAAAGACAGATCTCTGAGTTCAAGGTGTGGTAGCATATACTTTGAGCCCAGCACTGGGGAGGCAGAGACAGAGTGGATCTCTGTGAGTTCAAGGACAGCCTGATCTACAGAGTTATTCCAGGACAAAGATATACAGAAAACCTGTCTCAAAAAGTAAAAGTAAAAATAAAAGAAATAGAGGTTAAAATAAAGCCACATAAAGATGGAAAATACATAGAGAATCTTGATACTGCATGTTATTATGCTCTCTTTGAATTGTTTGAATGCTGAGAAAGGAGCAACAGCTGCTAAAAGACTTTTGTTTATAAATGCTGTTGAGCTAATCCAAGATAGATATTTTAAAAATACCTTGACTTCAGAATTTGAATCTAAGGATGTGATACTTTGGAAAGGAGGTTCTTCTTTTGTTTTCATAGAGGATGAGACCCTGTGGATTGCTTCTATCCCAATATAGTATGATAGACCTCGTCCTCCTGAAAGGTTGCTATGAACACACCCTCAAGAAATTACTTTGCTCAACTGCTGAATGAAATGAATCTAGCACACAGGTTATACCGTGAAAGACCTGAATAACAGTGCCCCTATACAGCAGGAAGAAGTTTGGAGAGAAATAACTATGTCCATATTCCCAAATATTGCTTATAAATGTTCTTTTACGTTTAAAAGGGGATATCATATAGATATGAATAATTTGCATTGGTATGATTTTAAGATCAATTTTGTTTTATATATATATATATATTTCTTATATTGATTGAGATATTGTGATTATGTAGTTCATTTAAAAATGTAATGTATAATTAGGAAATATAGGTTGTTAATGGATAATCATCAATAATACTCAAGCTTGTAGTCATGTTAGTTAGATTTTCTAGATGTGCATAGATATATTTCATATAGGCATTCTTCATGTCTTTCAAGGACTACAGAACATGGCATTTAATGTTTTAATAAATTAGGACTTTTCATGCCAATGTGACACATTTGCTTCAGGCAGCACCAATCTACTTCAAGAGGAAGATGGGCATCGAAGAGGCTCCTTATGGAGTTGGTTAGCCATTTTGTGAAAGAAATTGCTCTTGCCTGGACTGTTGTATAAACTGGACACAGAGAACCCGCAGAGAGAGGATTGCTGAACTTGCCTAAAGGTGATATGATCTTTCGGGGTTCCTGATTCATGAAAGAGTCTGCGAGACATTCTGCAGAACACAGCAGATAGTGACTGAACTGCCTTTGAAATTTCCTGTTTCATGGAAATGTCTCTGGATACTATGGGCCTGTAGGCTGAAGATGGATGCCCCAACGGTACTGAGGAACTTTGGGTGACTGTCCAGGCAGCAAGATGTCTCTGTCATTTCTAGAGTTTTGGAAGTTGCTTATTTCTTGTTTACCTAGTTAATATTATATCCTTCTGCAGTCTTTGATGGAGTTGAAGAATGGCTAGTTATAGTTATAGTTTTCCATTATTATGATAAAGATAAAATAGATATAAATATTTTAGCTGTAATTCTTACTCGATAACTGTTTTGTTGTATGTAATTTTACTATGTTAAAGTGAAAACCTTTCTTTTTTGTTTAAATAGAAAAAGGGGAAATGATGTAGGTGGGCCTTCTGTCTGTGTTATTTTCATTGGTTAATAAAGAGACTGCCTTGGCCCTTTGATAGGACAGAAAATTAGGTAGGTGGAGTAAACAGAACAGAATGCTGGGAAGAGGGCAATGAGGCAGATGCCATGGAGCCAGGCACCAGGTCAGACATGCTGAATCTTTTCCGGTAAGACACCACCTCGTGGTGCTACACAGATTATTAGAAATGGGTTAATCAAGATGTGAGAGCTAGCCAGTAACTAACTTTCTAGAGATAATGGGCCAGGCAGTGTTTAAATGAATACAATTTGTGTGTTGTTATTTCTGGGGCTAAACTAGCCGTGAGGGAGCCGGGTGTGACAAAAAACAGGCCTTCCCGCAGCTCCACATTACACAGACCAGTACTCTAGAAAGAGCCAAGTCACTGAGAACTTCATCTTGGGCATTGCACACTCCAGTACTGTTAGGAAAAAATAATGTTTATGAATCAGCTTAAGATGCCTGGTGTTTTATCACAGCACCCTAAATGCACAATGCAGCACAGATCTAATCCTAAATGATGCTCCATGAGACACTCAATTGTGAAAAGAATATATAATATATAACAATGTCATTCTCTAAGCATTAAAAGGAAAAAGGAGAGGAACACAAAAAACAAAACAAAAAGAAAACCACCAGAGAAGCGGAGAGTCAAGATGATCACTGCAATGATAATGGGGTTGTCTCCCAGTACAGAGGGGTCAAAGATAAATAAAATTAAAACAACGTTTATTTTATGTACAGTCAATGGCCAAAGTTAATTTAAATTAGAAAAAATTTTCAAATGTATTATAAACATTTTATTTAAAGCATACACAATAATATTAGGAGTGTGTGGATCTTGTATAAATTAATGAAACTTTTTTGCATTTTTGTTTTATTGAAAATAAAAATAAAATAATTTTTCTCTTAACTATGTACTGATTGTTGCTGCCTATCCCTCCACTCCTCCCTGTTCCTCTCCATGGACCCTCCCAATAAGGTCCATCTTCTTTCTGTCTCATTAAAAACTAACATGTATCTAAGGGATAATAAAAAATATAATAAGATAAAACAAAAACTAACACATCAGAAAAAGAACAAAACAAACAGAAGGAGAAGAGCGCAAGTTACAAGCAACAGATGTAGATCCAGAGACCTACTTGATCACATACTGGGGAATCCCATTATAAACAATATACTGGAGATATGTGTGTGTGTGTGTGTGTGTGTGTGTATGTGAATTGTAAAAATATGTATATATGTATACATAATATATATATTATATTTTATGTGCAGTGTATACACATATCACTACATCCTAATCAGAACTCCTCTGGGATATTCTGTGGCTGCCCCAAGTTTTGGAGATCCTGCAGATATTGTTCCACAGTTCTATGCATGAGCTCCAGCAGGTCTGAGATAGCATAGATGCTATGGTGTGTCAACCCAAGGCCCTGCTGGCGGAAAGTCATCAATGGGCCTGCCCCTCGGGGAAAAGCAGGTGGACCTCAATATGTACGATAAGCAAATATGTGGTGGAGAAATGGAAAGAGAAACAAAATGGTTCATGCGCTGTGGACAGAGGCAGAAAGGAAGAAATAGAGACGACTGGTTGGTGGAGGCCCGCTTGCCACCTGGAGCCATGATGAAGGTGGTGAGGAGTAGACTGAAGGCAGAGGTTTGTTTGCCACCCAGGGCCATGGTGATGTCTGGGACAGGCTGCTGCCCAAGGTCTTGTTGACATCACTGGTCCTACAGTAGCCAGAGTCTGTGTTGCTATCCGTGGCTCTTGTTGCCATCGAAGGCCGATTCTAGGGGTCTGGTCTACCTCCTGGAGCCATGTTTGGATCCAGGGGCCACACTGCTGCTGGGGCTCTGCAGAGCTGAGTGGCCTTCACCGCCACCTGAGGCCACGGTGACAATCACACCCAGGCTACTGGTGAGGACCATGTCTGGGTTTACAACCCTTCTGCAGCCAAGAGGTCTATGATGTCCATGGCCCCTGTTGCCACCAAGGGCCACATAACACTCATATTCCAATATTTAAAAAAAATGTGACAGATCCTTTTATCTGTAATTGACTGTAGCCCTAACCTTACATGATCAAAACAGAAGTAAAACTATATTCCAAATCTTTGGTCTACGAATTTGGTCACTGGGGGTTTTCTGTGACATGTTTGTGAACTTCCAGTGTGTAGCATTTACGACCCACTGAGGAGATGCTGTAAACTTCGTACATAGTTGCTAAAATAACCAAACTTGTCTTTTCTCCTCTGTCAATTTGTAGAAAACTTGCATTTTCTCTTCTAAATTCACTTTAAAAGAAATCCTTTGTTTTCCATTTAAAGTCCTCTGAGAATGTGAAGACGCCCATCATTTTCCCTGTGTTTCTAAATATCCCTTTTCTTCTACACAGTCTTCACTTCTTAGCTTGCATCAGAAATTTTATTTCTGTCATTGGAGTTTGTAGAAGGGATTGTCTTCTCACCTCTCTCCCTCTCCAGACAGCTTTGCTGTGCCAGTTAAAGCAGGGGAAAATCTCGTAGTTGTGTATCCTGCTGGAGTTTCACGACAGATTATGTATTTGTACTTACCATCAATTGTATGAGCAAACTTTTGTCAGTAACAATGAGTTTTATTGTCCCCCCTACCACCACTCCTATTTTCTGTACTCTTCATTTGTAGTCATTCTCAACAATTTCTTTTTGTTGGTTTTATGAGTTCAGTCATTAACAGAAATCTGAAAGTGTGGCTTCATAGACAAGCTGGAGAAATCAGAACAGATGGCTGTCTTTATCACTTTATTTTTCCTCAGTATTACCAACCATCGCTGCTGATTGAGGGGACCTCTGGGAGACTAAGGATTGAGCCAAGAGGAACACATGTTCTCTGCTCTGAACAACTTGCTGTTGGGATTCTCCAGAGCTATTTTTACTAAAGCATCCTTTGTCCACCCTCACAAGAACCCCACACGTAACGGTAACTACTGATTGTGAAATGAGCCTGACATATACAATACTTTCTTTGAAAACCCAGCAGTTGTCCACTAAGGGAAGGACTTTATTATCTGTGAAGAGTTTTATTTTCTAGCCCCTTGTAGGCCTTCAATTGAGCCTTCACGCTGGCCCACAAACAGAAAGAAGCATAAAGTAATAAGAGATAAATGGTTCTCAACCATCTACTGAAAAGCTTTCAATTTTCTAAAAATAACACCATTTTCCACGCACAGTGCTTCTGTCATCTACCTAGAAATGTGTTAGTGACGAGTGAGAATATACATTTTGTGTCTCATTATTTAAATTTGAAGATTTTGACTTGAGTTTGTACTTTTTGACACAAATTGCACCAAATACTGTGATTGCCTAGTCTGTAACAATTCCTGGAGTTAATCACTTATTTTTATGCTTGATGAACCAAAACACAACAAAAACAAAATCTGATTTTTATGTTTTCTTATAAACTGTGGACATTTTAGTATGAATGGAAATTTCCACTCAACAGTTTGAAATTTATTTCAAAGCTTCTTAGGGAACATCTGCAATCCAGCACATCAGAACTGCTTGGGAAGCTCATCAATACCCACAGTGATTCTAGAGTCTCTTTGTGCAGAGAGTTAGTGGTTGACTGAGGCTTAAACCATTCCATGTGTGGCTAAATTAAGACATTTGACACATGTGCTACCTCACAAAAATGTGTTTCCAAAAGTATCAGAACTAATAATGTAACACTTTGCATGAATAAAAATCAACACAAATCAAGTGTTGCTTTTGCACACTAACTGTGACAATAGACTTGTTTAGATTATCTCAAAATATTTGCAATTAATTTGATTATGGAAACAAAACACATCTGTACAGTTAAACATGTAGTGTACAGATAAAAGAAGCTAACACAAATAAATGAAAGAATACATGTGTTACTTGAATAGAAGTAGTGCTGTCAAAATGCTCATTTTCTCCAGACTCTGTATAAATTTAGTGCAATGTTATCCCAAACCCCAATAACAGTTACTACATAAGGAAAGTCTTACAATTAGACTTAAACCTCCAAAGTTTTACTTTTTATGAAACACAATGCATTCATTTGTTCTTTTATGAATCATTTTTTTTGGTGTAAACCTTATCAGACTTTATCTTGATCTGGAGCCTTAATATTTATCTATGCTTTGTTCAAACTACTTTATAATTTTCAGATCTATATTGAAGACACTGTTCTATTTTGAGTTAAGTGTTTCATAAATTAGAAGTTTTAAGTCAAAGAAAATTTCTTCAAAATACAAACTACTACCCTTTATTAAGATATTCTGAAAGGAGTTGTTTTGGACTTCATCAAAATTATGTTGGTTGCACCTGTGTGGGCCTACTTAGGCCTGTCTGCTCTGTTTCTCTTATTATGTTTAATTACACCTGCCAACAGCACTTAGCTTGATTTCTGCAGACAAATACATTTTCTTTCTACTACCTTCTTCTTTTCCCAGATTTTAACCCTTCTAGTAGCTTTGACTTTTAATATAACTTTAAAAATATAATTTCTAAAGATTTATTTTACTTGGATGATTATGTCCATGTGTGTGCTGGAGGATAATGTGCCCTTGACTGTGGGTACTCTTTGAGACCAAAAGGCAGTTTTGATCCCATGAAGCTGAAGTTACAGGTGATTAAAAACCATCTGAGTTGGGTTCTGGGAACCAAACAAGGATTCTTTCAGGAACCATACTTACCCTGAAACAAGGAGTCAGCTCCGGGTCTAGAAATACTTTAGTTTACTTGACGAAGCTGTTTATCAATGTAGAATCTTCTTCTTCATAGATATGAAATCTGGCTCAAACACAGGGTACTCTCAAATAACCAGGAATTAACTGAGATCTTAGCTTTCATCATCCCTGTGTTGTTTTCAGAATGTTTTTGTTGAACTTATACCTGACTCATTTTAGTGGCTACAGTGGAATAGCATTTTACTGTTACTGTTTCTGTGTTCATCAGTAGGTTGTAAAAAACATTTTTATAATGTTTTTATGCAACTTTTTTTTAAATTTTATATTTTATTTTTTTAGTAATTTTATTAGAGTATAAAAGTTTCCATTTCCGCCCCTCCTCCCACCCCCCTCCCACCCCCCCCACACTACCTCTCCTCCTCCCTCTCCATCCCTAAGAGCAGTCAGGGTTTCCTGCCTAGTGGGAAGTTCAAGTTCCTCCCGCCTCCCTCCAGGTACAGGAAGGTGAGTGTCCAGACGGACTGGATCCGCAAAATCCAGTATATGCAGAGGAAACAAGTCCCAGTGCCATTGTCAATGGCTTTTCAGAAAGACTTCGGGCCAGCCACATTCAGAGAATCTGGTTGGATTGCGTCCTCGTTCAGTCCCAGTCCAACTGGCCTTGGTAAACTCTCATTAAATCCGTCCCCTTGTATCAGTGGGTGACCACATCCCTCGCGGTCCTGATTTACTTTTTCATGTTCTTCCTCCTTCTGCTCCTCATTTGGACCTTGGGGGGCTCAGTCCGGTGCTCCAATGTGGGTCTCCCTCTGTATTGCCATCCACCGTCGGATGAAGGTTCCCTCTGGTCTTGCCTTCTTTGCTCACGTTCTCTTTCCTTCTGCTTCTTGTTTGGACCTAGGGAGTTAAGTCCAGTGTTCCAATGTGGGTCTCTGTCTCTATCTCCATCCATCGCCAGATGAAGGTTCTATGGTGATAAGCAAAATATTCATCAGTATGGTTATGGGCCTAGGCCGTTTCAGGCACCCTCTCTTCTGTCCAGAGAACAATCTGGGGATCTCCTTGGACCTGGGATCCCATTTATAATCAAGTCTCCTGTAAACCCTAAAATGACTCCCTTAGTTGAAATATATTCTTCCCTGATCTCATATCCATCCTTCCTCCCTCCCCCCATCCCAGGCCACCTAGCTTTCCCCATTCCTCCCCTACTCCCTTCTCTCTAACCCTCTCCCCTTCCAACAACCCTCCCCCCCCATGCACCCGAGGTTACCTGGGACTCTTGTCTATTTCCAATCTCCAGGCAGATAGCTACATGATTTTCATCAGGTTCACCTTCTTATTTAGCTTCTCTAGGATCACGAATAACAGGCTCAAAGACCTTTAATTATGGTTAGAATCCACATATGAGTGAATACATACCATATTCCTCTTTTTGGGTCTGTCTTACCTCACTCAGTAAAGCGTTTTCTATTTCTATCCATTTGCATGCAAAATTCAAGATGTCATTGTTTTTTACCGCTGAGTAGAACTCTAATGTGTATATGTTCCACACCTTTATTAACCATTCTTCTATTGAGGGGCACCTAGGTTGTTTCCAGGTTCTGGCTATTACAAATAGTGCTGCTATGAACATAGTTGAACAAATGCTTTTGTAGTATGATAGGGCATCTCTTGGGTATACTCCCAAGAGTGGAATTGCTGGGTCCTGAGGGAGGTTGACTCCCAGTTTCCTGAGAAACCGCCACACTGATTTCCACAGTGGCTAAACAAGTTTGCATTCCCCCCAACAATGGATGAGTGTTCCCCTCATTCCACATCCTCTCCAGCATAGGCTATCATTGGTGTTTTTGAGTTTGGCTATTCTGACAGGTGTAAGATGATATCTCAAAGTTGTTTTGATTTGCATTTCCCTGATCGCTAAGGACGTTGAGCATGACCTTAAGTGCCTTTTGGCCATTCGGAGTTCATCTGTTGTGAATTCTCTGTTCAGTTCAGTACCCCATTTTTTAATTGGGTTAATTAGAGTTTTAGTGTCTAGTTTCTTGAGTTCTTTGTATATTTTGGAGATCAGACCTTTGTCTGATGAGGGGTTTGTGAAGATCTTCTCCCAGTCGGAAGGTAGCCTTTTGGTCTTACTGACAGTGTCCTTTGCTTTACAGAAGCTTCTCAGTTTCAGGAGGTCCCATTTATTCATTGCTTCTCTTATTGTCTGCGCTCCTGGGGTTCTGCTTAGGAACTGGTCTCCTGTGCTTATATCTTGTAGACTACTTCCCACTTTCTCTTCTATCAGGTTCAAAGTGGTCGGAATAGCATTTTACTGTTACTGTTTCTGTGTTCATCAGTAGGTTGTAAAAAACATTTTTATAATGTTTTTATGCATCTTTTTTTTCCTTGATCTTGCTGAACTCAGTTGTTTGTTAATTTAATCGCTAGATTCCTTGGGATTTTTATGAATGTGTAATCCTGTTACCTGCTAATAAAGAGAGTTGTTTTTATTTTCCCACCATCTGGGGTATGTGCCTGTTAATTCCTTTGTCTTTTGTTGTGGTGCTAACTCGAGTTTGCAGGACTGTATTAAATAACAGTGATGGGGACTGACATCCTCAGTTAGTCCCTGGTCTTAGAGGACAAGCAAGAGGCATCATCCCGAGGTATGCTGCTAGCCATCATCTGTGTTTAATTGTTCTCTGTAAAACCGAAGATGCCCTTGTGCTTCCCACTTTTCTCATAATATTTTACTGTTCATTTTTACCAAATGATTTTTCTTTGCTTCATATGATCCAGTGATTTTTGTTTTGTTCTTTAACTTGTTAAGAGATTGGATTGCATTGATCCATACTTAGCTGTTTAAAGTCTTGAATCCTACGATAAACCCCAGCTATTCAGCTCAACAATTGCTTTTTGTATATTATGGTCTTCTTGATACTAGTATCTGCTGATTTTATTTCCCAGTCCCTTCCAGTTATCTCTGCTTATTGACATGTGGAGTGACTTTCTATTAAATGTTAGATGTTTTCATGTTCTATTATGAGCATAGATTTCTAATATAAATCTCACTTTTAACTGGATTTCTCAGTTCTATTCAGGAAACAGTGCCGTCGTATTAGTCAGTGTAGGTAGAATTCCAGCTGCCCAGGTCTTTATTAATGTGAGACTTGGGTGGGATTGCTTTTACATAAAGGGCTAGTGTAAGAAATGTAGTTTCTGAGTTGATATAAATTGTAGCCTGCTTGCTGAAAACTTAACAGCTAACACTCACATATAATCATATGCATATCATATTTGTTATTTTTTGGGGGGTCTGTGTTACCCCATTTAGAATTTTTTTTCATATCTAGGTTCATCCATTTACTTTTAAATTCTATGATATCATTTTTAGTATCCAAATATTTACCATTATATAGTTATATTCCTTTTAGCCATTCATCTGTTGATGGATATTTAGATTGTTTCCAGTTTCTGCCTATTATGATCAGAACAGCAATTAACATGGATCAAGCGTCTCTGTAGTAAGGTGTAGAGGCCTCATTTGTTCATATATTCACTCTTCTCTCTCTTCTGTTAGATTCCAGGAGCTCAGCCTGGTGCTTGGTTGTGAATCTCTGCATCTGGTTCTATCAGTTGCAGCATGAAAGCTCTGTGATGAGAGTTGGTGAGAGTTGGCAGCCTGGTTCCTGGTTGTCAATCTCTGCATCAGGTTCTGGCAGTTGCTGGATGAAGGCTCTTTGATGATAGTTGGCGTAGTCACCAATCTGATTACAGGGGAAGGCCAGTTCTGGCTCACTCTCCACTATTGCTAGGAGTCTTAGGAATTTTTCTAACACCAGGTTTCTTTCTTACCATGAAACTCGTGGAAACTCCTTAACTCTAGACCAACAACTGTGGCATCTCCATGGGACTGGACTAGGTCCTCCATATGGAGGAGACAGTGGTGGAGCTTGGATTATCTGTGGGGCACTTGGCAAGAAGACCTGGTGCATGAGGTAGCTTATTGGAGCCCACTCCCTACGGTGGGATGCTATTTTCAGCCATAATGTAAGGGGGTGGAGCTTTGTCCTGCCCCCACTTAATGTGTCAGATTTTCTTGACTTCCCATGGGAGTCCTTATTGGTTGGAAGAAATGGATAGGTAAAGGGTGGGCTGGGGGAGCAGGGCCAGTGGCAGGAGAAGGGGAGCGGAGAAATGTGGATGGAATGTGAAATAAAATTAAATTTTAAATTCTCTCCAAAGGAATGGGGAGAGACATAGAGTACCTCAGGTAAATGTCCTAGAACGGTATTTCTGGGACTTGAGGTAGATCTATTTCAAGCTTTCTGAGGAATCACCACACTGGTTTCCACAGTGGCTGGCAAATTTGCATTCCACCCAGCAATGAATGAGTAATTACTCTTACTTACTCTACACCCTTGAAGCATGTGCTGTCATTTATTTTATTGATATTAGTCATTCTAAGAAGTTTAAGATGAAATCTCATAGTTTTGATTTGCATTTCCCTGATGACCAAGAATGTTGAACAATGCTTTAAGTGCTTCTCATCCATTTTTAGTTTCTTCTTTTGACAATTCCCTGTTTAGTTCTGTTCCATATTTTAATTGGATTAGTGTTTACTTAGTGTCCAGTTTTTTTGAGTTCTTTATATATTTTAGATAATAGCTCTTTAATTAATGTATTCCATTCATCAACATGTCTATTTTGTACCAATTCTGTTGCTATAGGCTGCTTATTCATCCCGTCACCCAGACTCAAAATAATCACACAGAAACTATATTATTTGAAATACTGTTTAGCCAATAGTGTGAGCATATTTCTAGCTAGCTCTTATATCTTAAATTAACCCATTTCTATTAATCTGTGTATCACCATGTGGTTGTAGCGTACTAGTAAGTTCTGTCCAGTGCCCAACATCTGTCTCCTGCATTGGCTACATGGCATCTCTCTGATTCTACCTAGTCTCTCTATATATCTTTCCCAGGCTGGCTATATACTCTTAAGCCATTGGCCAAAAGTAGCTTCTTTATTAATCAATGGAAATAAAATATATTTACAGCATACAGAGAGCTATCCCACATCACAATACCATGCTGTTTTTATTACTATAACTCTGTAATATAACTTGAGATCAAGAATGAGATATCTTCCACTTTTTTTATTTTTCAGGATTAATTCACCTATGACTTTCAACCCCTTTTGGGGTCTCAAAGAAACTTTTCCAGGGGTCACCTAAGATCATTTAAAAACACATATTTATATTACGATTTATAACAGTAGTAAAATTATAATTATGGAGTAGCAACAAAAATAAATTTATGGTTGTGGGTCACTACAAAATGAGAAATTATAACAAAGGGTCACAATATCAGGAAGGCTGAGAACCACTGATTTAAGCTAAGCTAATCTTTGTGTGTGTGTGTGTGTGTGTGTGTGTGTGTGTGTGTATGTGTGTTTCCACATGAAGCTGAAAATTGTCTTTTCAATTTCTGTAAAGAATTCTGTTGGGACTTTGATAGAGATTGTATTGAATCTGAATCTACAGATTGCAGAATAAGAGACCATGGTGGAATGTAGGAGGAAGCTGCTTGTTGGTTCCTGGTCACCCGACTGCTTAGACCCGAAATAATCACACAGAAATTGATTAATTAAGTCACTGCTTGGTCCATTAGCTCTAGCTTCTAATTGGCTAACTCTCACATATTAATTCAACCAATTTCTATTAATCTGTATATCACCATGATATAAACCACAATGTAAACTACCAGCAAAGTTTCAGCACATCTATCTCCAGCTGCAGCTCCATGGTGTCTCTCTAACTCTTCCTTCCTCCTTCCATGCTATAGGCAAAGCCAGTTTCTTTATTCATTAATGGTAATCACAGCACACAGCAAGGACTCCCACATCAGTGGAACTGTTGGATCTCCCTAGGACGGGGAAATAGAATAGTATTAAGTGAGGGATAGAGTGTTACTAGAATGGGAGGATTAAATGTTGAGGAAGAAGCAATAGGGATGTGAGCGAGTGAACACAGGGAGGAACAGCTAAAACTAAGGGCCATTTGAGAGGTCATATTGGAAAGTTTCATATGTGTGTGAATCACATATGAGTGATATAAATTGCATCATCAAATAATGGGGGAGACATAGTCCCAACTAGACATCTCCCACCACCAAATGAAGCCTCTGTTTCTGAGAATGGGTTACATATAATAGAGTTATGAGGCAAAGAGTTCTCATGGGAACCACACAAGAACCCAGGCTATTGTCAAGTCTATCCATTGCTTTCCACAAACTGGTAGTAAGACTCTATTGGTGAAGAAAGTGCTTCATTACACAATGAACACAGAAAGCATGAGCTGGTGCCTGCCGAGGTCCTTTACCCCTACTAACTAATAATCCTGGTACTGTAAGACACTGCATGACATTAAAGGAGAAATATGAATATCAACCCCATTATAAACCCTTTGATATGCAGAAGTGGCCTACCTTCATGTTGTGCCAATGCAATAGTGGCACAAAACTTGTAAGAGTAACCAACCATTATTTGATTACTTATATTTAAGGTACACTCAATGAGATGGAACCCTTCCCCAATACTGCTCATGTGGCCACAATATGAGACTAGATAGGCTAGGGACATAGTATAAAAACAAATACTACTGTTCAGATAAAAGGAAGAGAGCAATAAGATGACTCCTATGACATTCTGCTATGCTCATCATCTGAGAAATTCCCTCAAGCAGTAGATGGGAACAAATACAGAGATGCATATCTGTACAATGGGCAGAGAGTAAGATGTGTTGGACTCCTCAGTACTAAATGGGATGTTGTCATCAATCCCTTTCCTCAAGCCTTAGGGATCCCCATGGATAGTGAGGTAGAAAAAGTGTCAGTGATAGATGAAATGGAGGACAGCAAAGGAACAAGGTTACCTAAACACAGCAGGGTCAATGAACATATGAACTCAGTATCAGGAACAGTGAAAGAACACAGGACTTGCATGGGTCTGAGTCAGAGAGGATTTCATTGTTCAGAGTGGAAGCTGTTACAAGTCCCCAACCCTAACCTAGATGAAATCTAAAATTGATAATTACTCCCAAATAAAAATTAATTCTCTCTTTGGGAATACAAAGCATTCTTAATGACAGGTCCCATGCCCAACAATAAACTGCCAAAAAAAAAATGAATCCAGTAATGTTTTGGAGACTCTTTGTTTCATAATGATTTGACAGATTTTCTTTTGTTTTGTTTTTTGTTTTTGTTTCTCAAGACAGGGTTTTGCTGTAGTTTTAGAGCCTGTCCTGGAACTAACTCTTGTAGACCAGGCTGGCCTTGAATTCACAGAGATCCACCTGCCTCTGTCTCCTGAGTGCTGGGATTAAAGGCGTGAACCACCACCTCCTGGCTCAGATTTTTTTTCCTTAGAGGTTTATATATGTATTACAGTTTTGTGCTTTTATGGTATTTTGGTATGTGAATATGCATGTGTTTTTTGCATTTATGTGCACTTTTTATGCTTTTGTCTTGCTTCTTTTTCTTTTGTTCATTTTATCTTAATTTGTTTTGTTTTATTTTATTCATATATTATCGCTATTGTTGTTTTATGGTAAATGCCTACTTATATTGTAATGAAAGAAAAAAAAGTTTATGGATTTTGATGGGTGTGAAATAGGGAGGATCTGGAAGTAGTTGAGGAGAAACCACAATCAGAATATATTGCTTGAAAAAGGTCTCTATTTCCATTTAGAATTATAAAAGTAAATAAAAAAAATGTGGTTTCTCAGATGACTTCTTGTGAGCAAGCGGTGGAAGAGAGTGGGTGTTGGTGATGATATTGACGCTACAAGAGTTCTCACGATATCCTTCATGAAACAAGGAAGAGGGATATCTCACTGCTCTCTGAAGGCTCAGACTTCACTGACACCACCTTTGTGGTTGGTTGTATACCTTTATAAAACACCTTGAAAAACTATAGACAAATCCCCTGGATAAACATAGACCAGAGAATTGTGGGTGGGGTTAATTCTACTTTCTGTTGTGTTGACTACAGAGAGAATTCATTGTCTAAAGTTTTCCCTGCTGTGTATCCTACCCTACTTGTTTTGGGTTCGGAAGAATAGCGAGTAACTTTTAAATTTTACTTTTTAGGAAGATTCTCACTTTATAGCCCTATCTTTCTGGATTTCTCCATGTAAACGAGCATGTCTCAACACATAGAGATCCACAAACTTCTGCCTTCTGTGCACTGTGAATAAATATTTGGATCACCATACCCAACAACAGTTCATTTTCTTTATTTCTTTTATAATTGCAAATTTATTCAGCCCCAGTAACAGATTTATGAGTAAAAATAGCAAACCTATAATCCACTCCCCCCGTAAATAGAAAAAATCCTATTGTTCATGCTGTCTAGATGTCTCCAGGGTCTTGGTGTTTTGTCCACCTTAGCACTTGTCTTACACAGGCTAACTGGAACTTTCAAATGAAATTAATGTGAGGAATATGAGTGTTTGGGGATTCTCCACTTCTGTTACTATCATGCTTATTTTAATTTAGCCTTTTATACTGTTACCCATCTTGTTTCCCCTGATCCTCGGACTAGGGTTGTGTCTCTCGCTACTGTTCAAAGGGTTCCCTTTCTTTCCTGTACTGAGATCAGAAGGGCCTAAGAAAAGACAGTCCAACCCAAATGCTATTTCTGTACCCTCAGCAGACTTTCATATTATCTCAGCCCAAGAAGACTTTTCTGTGTGCTAACACAAACCTGCTAATTATTAGTATGATCACCATGAAAACTAAGAGATAAAGCTTAGAGAAAGAAACCAAAAAGTGCCGAATTCAAACCACATGTTCTGGATAAATGGCCTTCCATAAAATTGTTGCAAAAATATTTAAATTTATAATTTTTAAAAATTAAAATGTTTCTCTCTCCCCTTTTTTTTGGTTTTATGAGACAGGACTTCTCAGTAACTGTGAAGCCAGTTCTGGAACTTGATCTGTAGATCAGACTGGCCTCTAACTCAGAGAGATCCATCTGTCTCTGCCTCCCAAGTAATGGGATAAAGCGTGCACCACCATCGCCTGGCCAAAATGTTTCTTTTGACTTTGAATTTGAGTTACTTCTAATAAAGCAAACTTTTTGTTTGCAGAATATTTCAGTCAGTGAAAACTTATAAACCATTATGTTTCACTAAACAAAATTTAAATTTATAAACTAAATGTGTAATGTTTATAGAGATTTAATTTGAATGTAAGGTTAGTTAGATTTCAAAGACAACAATTTATGATGAGATAATGGAAAGCTCTCTGTACTTCATGTTGAATAATTATGCTCAAAATAGATCATTGACTTGGGAAATTCAAAACAGCAGAAGTAGGTTGTTACTTAATAATTTTTTCTCTATAAAATCCCTATTTGTCCTTTCTATTCCTTGTTTCTTTTTGTTTTAGCTCCTTAAAGCACCTCTCCTCATGTGTATGTGTATCTCTTGCATGTGTGTGACTGTGCATACTTGAAGGTCATAGCATCTAAGTAAATGGTTCTCAATTTATAGGTCAGAACCCCCACAGGGGTCATATATCATAAGTACTGCAAAAAAGATATTTATATCATTATTCATAATAGTGTAAAATTATAGTTACGAAGTAGCAATGAAATAATTTTATGGCTGGGGGGTCACCATAACATGAGGAACTGCAGTAAAGACTCACTACATTAGCAAGGTTGAGAACCAATGATCTAAGTGGATGTCAGGAAAAAGCACAGCAGTTACTACTCAGGTGGGCAGTGATAGCACAGCCCTTTAACCCCAGCATGCGGGAAGCAGAGGTTGGGGCATCTCTTTGAGATCAAGGCAGGCCTGGTCTATGAAGAAAGTTCCAGGACAGAAAACAGAGCTGTTACACAGAGAGACCCTATCTCGTAAAATAGAGAGGGAGGGAGGGAGGGAGGGAGGGAGGGAGGGAGGGAGGGAGAGAGGGAGGAAGGGAGGGAGGGAGGAAGGGAGGGAGGGAGAGAGGGAGGAAAGGAGGGAGGAAGGGAGAGAGGGAGGGAGGAAAGAAGGGAGGGAAGGACAGAAAGAAATAAAGAAAGAGCTACTTCTCTTTTCCTTCCCTATGAGTAGACAACGATTTCAGATCATCTGTCTTCATGTGTGTGCATGTGTGTATATGCATATTTGTAACTCCATCCATCTTGACTTTCTGTTATATCCTTTCTTTCATTCTGAACCCTGTTTACCCAGACAGTTCCATAGTGGCAATCTCAGTGAGAAAACTGACACCCCTCCCTCAAGGGTAGCAATGATTTAGAGCCAACAGCTCCTCAGAAAAGGTGAGGTCTAACGGGCACCTCCTCTTTCCATAATAGAATGAAGAATCCAATCTCATGTAAATTTACATTTTGCGGAAGTGTGGTCCTTATTGCGAGTTAGATGGCATTATTTCCTAGCCCTCCTCCCCATCCTCATCATATTGCTGAACTGTGGTCCTTATTGCGAGTTAGATGGCCTTATTCCATAGCCTCCTCCCCATCCTCGTCATATTGGGAAGCAGCTATTGTCATTTGTAATCACTTTAACTCTCTAGTATTTTCTTAAAACACTTTTTGTTTTCAAGATGAGTAATATAGCCTAAAAATTTGCATTATGGCTTGTTCTAAGTTCTTTGGAAATTTAGCCATCTGGATTTTAAAGAGGGTAGCTATGCCAGAGATGAGAAATTTCTTTGCTCTCTGAGGTCAGGCAAGAGTTCCTAAATAATTTTTGACTCACATTGTCCATGTGTCTGTCTACAAGGGAAGAAAAGTGCTGCTATTTATTAGGGATCAGAAATACATACATTAATTCTTTGAAGGTTTCAACCAATACTTTTACATTAAAATAAGCAATTTATTTTTTCTTAAATCAATGTACATACACATATGCATTTATCTAAGAAATCACCTGTAGAACATTTTAATAACAATGACAGAAAAAATCAGAATTCTCTTTATATATACACAGTTCTCTATGTTCAAGATGTTGGTTATTGTTATGACTAAATCAGAATTTAAGCACTGATAACTACTAACACAACACAATAAAACAGGATTGCATTTTTTGTTTCCAAGATGCTTGTTTTTGAAATATAGTTTAGACACATAATTTAAAGAATTAATTTTTGTTGGATTTATTCTCTTGTTCATTTAATTGAAACTAGTTACCACCTCCAGAATTTTACATGGAATGAGATGCACACACTAAACGTAATTTGCCAATTTATTTGTATTAATATCACAACCTAAATACAATATTCATTTTTAATAATTCCAATAATGCCTAACTGGTATTTTCTCATTAGTAATACATGAGCTATAAAATGCTAATGATGCCAGCAAACTATTGATCAACTTTAACTATTCCAATAACTCAGAGAGGTGAACTAAAGCACTCAATTTCTTTCAATGCGCTTTGAATCTAGTCCACATATTTTTGAGATCTATGCCATGCAGGAAAGAAGATGATGGGCCTTACTTTCAATTCACTCCCTCCATTAAGTCAATCATGTGGACAACACAATATCATTAAAAGTGTGAAAACCCAAATCTAAGCCATAAACCTGGAAAAGCCTCAGGTGCTGACAGATTTCCCATCAATTCTTACAAAACCTGATTGTGGCAATTATCTCCAACATCAAAGTCTTTTCAGAATTTTTTAAGACCAGAATTATGTCTCAGGACATGAAAACTCCCTTGATCCCATAATCCTTAAAAAAGATGACAAGGTAAGGAACAATTGGGGGATTTTCATCGTCCTTTACTCTCCTGAATAGAGAGCACAAGCTTGTTTCCAAGGTTTCAGTACGCACCTCAGCATTATCCTTCTTGCCCCCAGACACGAAGATTATGAAGGATTCACCCTGGGTACTTCTGAGAAGATAATACCTGAAAAATAGTACCATTTAATCTACCAGTCATATCTAGCTCAAATCACCATATCAATGAGTCAGAAACTTCTTTATAAAGAGATAAATAAGCTTGATATAAAGTCATTGAGTGATCCTGTCCAGACCATTAGGTTGCTCTGCTCACAGAAAATATTTAAATCTCTAATTTGCTCATAATGCTTCAATGCTCCTCTTACTTCCAGCCAAATTACCACAGCTTTCTTGCCATCTGGTCATCATTCAACTGTTGTTTTTCTGGTGTCAGGAAAAATTTAAAAACATCAGAAAAAGGCCCTAAGGGATTCTGGAATGGCTAGTATTCAGGCTAAACTCATTATTCTTAGTGGAAAAGAAGATGAGGGGGCTCTCAGAGTGCTGACCACTCTAATGCCTTTTATCTTGATTATCCACACCACCCAAACAGCATCCGGGTCAAGATTGTTTACACAGCAATACTTACATATTAAATGAGGATGATTGGTTCAAACTAATGAAAAAAAGAGAGGGTATTCACTCATGTTCTCACTGTTTAATAAAAATATATACACTGCTCAGTACAGCACAGAGTAAAGCACAAGAGATGAACAAGTGAATGAAACATAGTTGTGCATAAGAAATAGGGGCATCCAAGGTGGTGAGAAGGCTTGGTGAGAGGCTTGCTTGCTATACATGCCAGGCAACCTGATTTCTATTACCATATGCCGAGATGGAATGAGAAAACCAATTTCCCCTGATCGCCACTTGTATTCTTGTAACACCGAGCTGACTGCCTCAAAACATCATATACACAGAAGCAATAAATAGTGAATGGAATAAATGGAATAAAAGTTAAGTAGAAGAATGAGGAAGACGAGCTGACATGGCATCAGCCATCACACGTGTTAGTAAAAGTTACCATTATCGGGACACATTTCTTTTAGATTTTCCACCTCAAAAATGAATGAAGTTCAGACTTTCTAACTCGAGAAAAAATTGAATTGTTAATATTCTGGCTGCTGTGAAGAGCACACTTCCTGAGCTAAGATGCCCCAACACTGTCTCAGCTACAACATGGATCATTAAAACTGATCTGAAAAACATGTTTACATATTACTTACACTTTCAAATTCATCTTCTTCGTGCTTCCCAGTCATTAGTAATTTTTAATGAAGTCTCTGAAATAAGATCTTGCTTCCAATTAGGATCAACATTTTCAGGGACTATTGGAGAATTTTGATTCTGTGCTCCAAGATGCAGCTGTCAAAATAGAAATGTAGTAGTCAACTGGCTGGTGAGGACAGGGATGGTGAGAAGACCATTGTTGGTGGTAGGTGGAACAGGACCACTGCTGGCGGTTGGTGGAACGGCAGGAGCCTAAATTGGCCCATTAATGACTGTAAGACTTAATTCAATGACTTTATTGTGTGAAGATTGAGCAGTGGGCTCAGTGCTGATGATTAGCTTTGTAGTACATATAAGGAAAGATGCTTCTTTATAATAAGAAATAGTTATTAGAGTCTGTAGCCTGCAACCAATCATCAGCATACCAAATACGCCAACTTTATTTTCCAGAAACATTACTTCCTAAATTTTTCTACATTGTGTTACCCTATCTCTGCTTCATTTTCCTCCCACACAGGACACTGAATGTATTAATATGGCTTTTGTTTTCATTTATAAGCAAATACGTAGACTCTGTTTATTGTGCTTGTTTATTGTAGCCTAACTTGATGTTTGAAACAAGCCCTGAGTATTCGAAATAAATCAATTTGCACCTTGTATAGATGTGAACTTCAGTGCATATATCTCTTTTAAGCATGGTGATTAAGCTGGGCATTGTGGTGCATTCATGTTTTTAATCAAAGAACTTAGGAGACAGATGCAGAGACTGTGGTTGGAACTTTAAGGTCAAGGCCATCTTGGTCAATAGAGCAAGTTCCAGGACAGCCAGGGCAACACAGGAAAAACTCTGTCTTGAAAGGGGGAAAAAAGTGATTATATTTAATTAAGCAGTCGAAGATTTAGACATGGATGAAACAGCCTAGCCATAAGAGACCGTGAAATCAATAACATCCCTAAATATGTGTCAGAAAATGTGGGACAATATTATACAAGCCACATATTTCTGCCTTGTCTTGTGGCCAGTCTCTCAAGCGACAGTTTGCACCTGAGGTGGTCACATAGCTCTTACAGACTGGCTGTAGCCTGGGTCAGGATACACTAATGTTGTTCTGCTCCCTTCTTTGTAATTATGGAGATCGCTTGGGAAGAGGTGTTAATCTAATCTAGTGACAGAGCAGCCATGGTGGCAGACTTTATGTGACTTTAGTCCTGCTACTCCAGAAACAGAATGCTAATGAACTCTAAACTCGGGTGATCTTCAGGATTTGAACAGACCCTGAGTCTCCCTTCTGATATTGCTGTGTGAACTGTGTCTCACTCATCCCCGCGCCTCCACACTGGCTCAGAGAGATAATTTATGTTGAGGTTGGACCCCGACAAGAAAACAAGTTAATATTTTAATAGTAACAAAGTCAGAAAATAGAGAAAGTCACAGTAAATTGAAGTAGTAAAAGTTACAGTGAAATGCATTTTAAAAAGTTGAAATTCATAGAATAAAACATTAATTTAAATAGTTTTTATCACACGAAGAGTATTTATAATTGGTTACCAAAGTAAGACAACAGGAGGCACCTGGTCGTGAAGAAAGAAGACAGTTGGGTTCCTATTTCTTTTAGAATTGGAAGAT
The DNA here is from genome assembly GCF_982192425.1 of Myodes glareolus. NCBI lineage: Eukaryota > Metazoa > Chordata > Mammalia > Rodentia > Cricetidae > Myodes > Myodes glareolus. The sequence continues at coordinate 13,583,096 of NC_142028.1, forward strand.
ATAAAGGCATTTATGGATAGGTGGGTGGGCAATAGGAAGCACATGCATGCATAATAGATAGATACTTGGAACTGACAATTCTTTAATGCACTTGTAAAGTCAGGGAGAGTATGGACATGAAGAAGAAGCTAAATAAGGAAAGTGTGGTTGATTCTAAAGATCAAAACAGGAGTGTCAAGGAAAGGTGTAGACTTTGGACTTTGTTTTGTGTTGTGGAATTCTATTTTAAGATGTGCTACATTTGTTTATGCTGTGCAATAATTGTTTAATGATAAAACTGTGTTACTTTGTCTTCCTAAAATTCCTGATTGATCTAATAAAGAACAGAATGGCAAGAGAAAAGACAGTCAGGGCTGGCAAGAAGAGAAAATAAATAGGAGGAGAAATCTGGGAAGAGAAGTTTGGGGAGTGAAAAGGAGAAGGAAAGAGAACACCAAGGGCCAGCCACCCAAATGTACCGCAAGCTATTGAGTAAGAAGTAAAGAAAGGTATATAGGAAACAGAAAGATAAAGGCCCAGGGGCAAAAGGTTAATGGGATGATTAAGTAAAGAAAAGCTGGCTAGAAACAAGCCAAATTATGGTCTGACATTCGTATGTAAGAATAAGTTTTTGTGTATTTATTTGGAAGCCAGATTTGGAGGGGGGCAGTCTCTAAAAAATAAAGAGCCAAGAGTAAAAGCAACCAACTAGAGTTTTGCAATGTTTTTTATAGGACACTCAACTCATAACACCAATCCTCAATTCCAAATCTGGCTAACTCGGGATAATTAATAGCATGTGTTTGGAATCATCCCTTACCCATTATACCTTGTGTTATCTTTCAGTTTAGATATCTCTAGGGCTTAGATTACATAATTATTTCTCCCAAGGATCATTGCTCTATATTGTCAATATATATAAAAATTCTTGTGTGTTAAATGGTGTTAATCCAAAAAAGTAAGAGTAGTTCAACATCTCTAAGAAAGATAACAGAAACTATATACCACACCAATCAAATAAAGTTATATATTAAATGAAACTTAAAAGGAAAAGTCCTGAATGTCCGAATTAAAATTATAACTAAATTAATAGGTCAAAATAAAAATAAATGTAGCTAAAATTATGTGATTCTATGTGCCAAGTCAGCATACAAAAATATCTCTACTGCTGTAGTGCTGCCTATGCAGAAATCACAAGAGGAGGAGTCCAGGGATTCAAAACTTTCCCAGCTTCTGCAGGATCTCATTTTCATATGAAGAACTAAAAAGAAAAATTTAAAAGATAGTCATTCAAAGGTTCAAGTAAAAATATTTGGAATTATTTGGTTAAGTTTAAAAATAGAGTTATAAAGCCAGATGTGGTTGGCACACACATTCAATGCCAGTACTTCGGAAGCAGTGACAAGTGTATCTCTGTGAGTTACTGAACAGCCAGCCTTGTCTACATAAAAAGACCTTGTCTCAAAATACCAACAAAGCTTTGGAACAATATCATCTCCCATGAAGTTAAAAACAGAGTCAGGTGGTGTGGTTTCTCCCCCTTTGCAGTACTTTGGTGGTTGCTATAGAACTGTGTGTGAGGCCAACCTGCATTGCAGACTCTATTTCAAGTACATAGAAAAGAAATTTAAAAATAAAGTAAAACAAAAACAAGATTTACAATTTAAACAAAATATGAAGGACATTTAAATAATACTCTCAGTATAATGCACGAATAAATATGAAACAGTAATTATAAAGTCATATTGTATAAAATCTAACTTAACTTTTAAGACTGACCAAAATCAAAGCTAATGAGGGAAGAGAAAATGAGAAAAATTATATCACCAATAGAGCAGAGAGTATACAAAATTCCAGATATCGAATAAACAACAAAAGGAAAACAGATTGTATGACTAATGTTTGAGAACTTAGGGAATGTTCAAAACTATGGGCTAAACAAAAAAGTTTTCCAAGAAAAAAGACATTTAACTGTACAGTCATAGAATATTAAGCAGATGAATAGATAACATATAACTCCTCAATAATGTAATCTCCATAACCTATTATGTAACGGATTTTCTGTTGGGCTTCCATCCAAATCCAAAATAATGACATGGAGAAATATTATTAGTTATGACTGCTCAACCTCATCTTAGCTCTTAGTTTAATGTGTTTCTTTTTATCTAGGATTTGCCTATGGGCTTTTTATCTTTATTCTGTATACCCTGCTTTTCCACTTCTCCTGTCTGCCTTCTGGCCCTATGTGAGTCTCTCTGTTTCTCCCTCATTTTCTCCTCTTTCTTCTCTCTCAAGCTTAGAGATCTCTTCCTACTGATTCTCTCTGTCCCCCAGCCTCCCCAGCTCTCTACTGCCTAGCTCTTGGCTGTTCAGCTTTCTATTAGACCAATCAGGTGCCTTAAGCAGGGAAGATTAAACAAGTTCAACATCTTTACATATTTAAACAAATACAGCACAAACAAATGTAACACATCTTTACATCATTAACAAAGGCAGCAGAAACAAAAGTAACACACCTTCACATAGGTAAAGTGATATTCTGCAGCACAAATAAATGTAACATATTGTTGCCTAGTTAAAATAATATTCCAAAACATTTTATCCTTTTGTCTAATTAAAAAGGAAGGTTTTTAACCTTAACATATTAAAGCAATATACAGCAACAACAATTATCCAGTAAGGATTATGTTTACAATATCCAGTCCATTTGTATTTGGCAAATTCAGAAAAAAATGCTCCATTATCTATTCTATCTTGATGAGTCCGAAGTTTTGTCCCTAATTTACTTTCCACTTTCTATCACAACTGAAAAAAACTACAATTATATCTAGTCTTCATCTCCATGAAAGTTCCCAGAAGGATATGATATTATCTGAGTAAACAGAAATTGCAGTGCAAATCACTTCCAAAATGACAGCAATATTTGGTTGCCTGGACAGATACCCAAGTTTCCCCTGAAATTTTGGGGCATCCATCTTCAGTCTAGAGGCCTAGAATATCTGCTAGACTTTTCTATGAAGCAGGAATTTTGAAGTACTCTCTTACCTTCTTTTGACAAGGTTTTGCAGTCACTTTCCATTAGGTCTTGCAAATCCAGTTTGTACAGCACACTTTGAGCAGTCAAGGCATGAGCAGTTTCTTCTCCCAGTGGTTAACTTTGTCATATGAAAACAAACTCCATATGGAGTTTCTTCGATGTCCATCATTTTCTCTGAAGTAAATTGGTATTGCCAAGAATATATATTTCCCACTGTTGTGAAAAGACCTATGTTAACAAAACATTTTAAATGGTATATTCTCCAGATCTTTGAAGGGTTTGAAGATGTTCTAAAATGTACCTGCTTAACCTTTGAAACATACTTAGCATGACTATAAGTTTGATTATTATAGGTAACTACTAACCAGCATTTCTTAATTATACATTACTATACTAGAATTTTTCTTTTGGACCACCAACTCACTCAAGGTGAAACAAATGCTGCACATCTTTACATAACTAAACACACATCCTTACATCATCAAACAAATGTAGCATAAACAACATTAGCATACCTTTACACAGCTATCACAGGCCCTATGTAGAAATTTAGTCCCTGCATTAGAACTCCAAATATAACAGGCATTCTTTGAGATCACTGATTACCCAACCTTATCTTAGCTCTTATTTTAATCTCTTTCCCTTTATTCATGATTTGCCTTGGGGCTTTTAACCTTTCTTTCCTTCTGTGTGTCCTATACCTTCTACCCCCACAGCACCCACCCACCCAACTGCTTCTCCTTTCTGGCTGGTGGCTGCCTCACTTCTGGCCTTGGGTGTATCCCTCTGTTTATCCCTTCTTATCTCTTCTCTCCTCCTTCTTCTCTCTCAAACCTAGACTTTTCCTCCTACTTATTCTCTCTTCCTACCAGCCCCTTCTCTCTTGACTTCCTTGCTATTTATTAGACCAATCAGTTAAATTAGACAGACAATAAGAAACAGATGCAACATAATTTTACACAGTTAAACAAGTACTTCACAAACAAATGTAGCACATCTTTACATCATTAACAAAGGCAGCAGAAGCAAATGTAACATACTATCACATAGTTAACTATTCCACAGCATACATAACATCTTTGTCTAGATAAATTAATATTCCACAGCACAATTGATTTTCTAGAAATTTCACTTAAACAAGCAGTTGAGAAATCATATCACCATGAAATAAGGTTTTTGAGATAAAAGAAAGCAACAAATAAGATTAGGATTATTTTGACTAAAAACAAAAACAGGAACAAAACACCTGACAAATATGTTAACAATAATAAAAATACTTATTGAACATTTCTTATTCATCCAACAGCATGCAAAAATTATTTGCTGTTACCAATTTGAGTTTACTTCAGAAATTCAAGTTTAGTTTAACTATTAAGAGAAAATAAAATATTTTAATGTTAAAGGCAAAATAAAAGTCATGATTATCTCAATTCAAAGAAAAAAGATAAATTAAAATTTTAGTGTCTATCTACATTAATATGCACAACAAAGAAGGACTATAATAAAATCTTATTATTTAAATCTACTATTGCTGCAAAGTTATATAAAAATTATGTTTTAAATGTAAAATATGTTTTTATTATAAAATTAAGTAAAATGTGATTTATGAAAATTTTCACTATTATATTAAATATATAGCTACTGTTACATTGTTATATTATTATATGCTTCAATTATTAATGTAATTTAAATTCTTTAATATACAATAAACATTTTGGCTCTAACTTTGTTATAGCCTTCAAATTAAAGTGTTTAACTTTCTTCATTTAATTCTATAAAATTTAATATGAATATAAATCTTTAATAATCTGGTGCAAAATACTATTTTTTTATTTACTAAATATATTTAGATATTTTCTTAAATATATACTATAGGGTATAAGAAATTCGATGAGCAATTAGGAATAAATATTTTCTTTTCTTTACAAATTTAATAATTTTCTTTTAATTACAACTAAGAAACAAAGAATTTTCATTGTTCTCACATTCCATCCCTCTCCCGCCTTGAGCATCCCATTCCATCAAGTTCTCATCTCCTATCCCCTACTCTTTACTGCCTTCAACACACTCAATTTACCCTGAAGCCCATTCCCTATTATGGGATGCCATCCTCAGCCTTAGTGAAGGGGAGGAGCCGCTTGGTCTTCTCCAAGTGAATGTGCCAGACGTTATTGACTTCCCATGGGAGACCTTACCCTTTGGGAGGAATGGATTGAGTTTTGGCTGGGGGGGGGAGTGGGAGCAGGAGGAGGGGTGGAGGGAATAACAGTGGATAAAATGTAAAATGATATTAAAATTGTAATTACATAAAAAATACCAAAATTTCTGAGAATATGTTAGTAATGGAGTAGAAAAAATAAATATTTATATACAAAAATGTATGCTGGAAGGAATTTGCTTATCTACAACATATATTAATGTACTATTCCTGAGTAGTTGAGATATTGATGCAAAAGTATGTTATTATTATACTTACTGAAAATTCAATAAATCTTACGTATTTTGCAATATATCTCCACAATAAAATGAGATGTTTATTTCTGGCATGGGTTTCTATCTCTAACAGAAAGAGTGAGAGAATAGTCTCCAGAAGACACAAGTCCAAATCTCACCTCTACTGTGTTCAGAACTTCTGTTCTAATTACATATAAACATGTGATAGTTTCTTTTGAAAAGAAAATTCTCTGTCATTACTATTGTCAGGCAGTCAAATTGGAGTTGGTGTATTGGTCAATGTTATACCATGAAGAAGGCGTTTGATTTAACCCCTAAAATTGCATGAGTCTTTTTTGTTGGTGGTGGTGGTGGTTTTTTTTTTTTTTTTTGATTTTAAAGACAGGATTTTTATGTAACCTGGAGCATGTCCTGCAGTGTTGCAACTAGATCTTGTAGACAAGGATGGCCTTAAACTAACAGAGATTTACCTGACTGCCTCCCAAGTGTTGGTTTTTAAGATTTGTACTACCACCACCCATGCATGAGTCTTTTTAAATAATTACTCTGTGTGTGTGTGTGTGTGTGTGTGTGTGTGTGTGTGTGTGTGCATATATATAATAGTGGGGCATGTAGTAAGATTCTAAATAAAACAAAAAAATCACATTGTAGAAGGAGACTGTAGATGAATAATCATACAGAAACTATATTAATTACAACATTGTTTGGCCTGTTAGTTCTGGCTTCTTATTAACTTGCTCTAACATCTTAAATTAACCCATTTTTACTAATCTGTGAATCGCCATGGCTGTGATTTACTTGGTAAGGTTCTGTTCTGGAATCTTCCTCCTTCGGCAGCTACATGGCATCACTTTGACTCCACCTACTCTCTATCTATCTCTTCTAGCCTGGCTATATTCTGCCCTGCTAAAAGTCTAAGCAGCTTCTTTTTTAACCAATGGCAATAAACATATTTATAGCATACAAAGAGGAATCTCACATCATCACATAGTTTATATTACTACCAATAATGTAACTTGTGGTAATTAGAGTTTCAATCTTAATCCTTCCATTGACAAGGAAGTGAGTTTTGTAATAATAGATGTCTACTTGGGATGAAAAGCCATCACACCTGTTTTACAGTAAAGACAGATTACTGCTCTTCTACAAAATATCACTTTAAGGAACATGTCCATAGCCAAACAATAATGAAGACTACATCACAAAGGACAGAGGGTCAAAGGTGCAGGGCCAATAGGGTTCTACTTTGATCTACAACACTAATTTCTTTTGATTCTTGTAAAGATTGTCGTCTTATCAAGAAAAGCATTGGAGGCTGCATTTCAAGATTCTGAGGCCACTTTTTCATTTCATTTCTTTTCTTTTTCTTTTTTTTTTTAACCAAGAAGATCATTTAAGGATACATTTTCCAAGTGTAAAGACAAATCTGGGAGAAGAAATGTCCGATTGAGTGTATTGAATTGTTGTTAGCACTGCTTTCTGGGAAGATCACCCCTGCTTAACAGTTGTGTAGGTGTTTTAATACAATTCATCTCCATCTCATTTTAATTAAACATCACATTCTCCAATCTCCATACTTATAAAAACGTAGCTTGCAATTTGACAGGATAATATTATGGTATTGAGCAATATGTGAATTGGTTTAAAAGTAGCCAGTGTGGAATCACCCATCAATCACAAGTGCAAACGTAGGTCACTGAGGCTGTCAATTTCAATCAGCTCTGTAATTAAATACATCACCCATATGGATTTTATGTAAGAACGTCACTTGTTCCCCACATGTCTGCTGTGGGGACAAACCATGTTTCTCTGACTCTATTGTAGTGTTCTTAATATAGCATTTTAAAGCACAGAACATCTTCATTTATCTTCCTCTGATTTCTTAAAGAGAAATCCAATTACTAATGCCCAGTCTAAAAAGCTACATTGTTAAGTATATATTTGAACTGCTATCTATTCAATTAAAATGTTGCAGCCTTTCAGCTGGCATTTTAAACTCATCTTTAACACTGTCTGTGGTATTTGTTATGAAATAAATAGATAATGAATAATCATCACCTTTTAAAAGGCCAAACAATTTGTAATTACAAAAAAAGTAATTAAAAATTCTTTATTGTGCTTTTCAAAAGCAGAAAATGCTTTGGTTACAGAAAAACAAGTTATTCATTCCCATTTTAGCAAAGTAGTAAACTATTTCACATTTAGAAATAAAATCTTTTATTTTTTAAAATGACTATAAAGTACCATTTGCCATTATTACACTTAGACTATGTGAGAAAAGACTGCATCAAAACCGTATTACCAAATATATATTGCCTTCCATTTGATTTAATCTTAAATAAGCTCCAGGAAGCAGGTCCCTGGACAGTTAATCTTTAGTTTTGTAGCCCATGCACATTTTCAATAAGGTTACTAGGGAATTAGGCTCAGTAGGGAGAGAAAGCATATTGTCTTATTCTAGATGTAGTTGTTGTGAGCCCTGTCAGCAAATTATAAATTCCTTAATCATGAAATAGTTGATGAGTGGATTATTAGCCTGTCAGTTGTATTCCAAGAACATCAATGTCCTTGAGCAGAGAGGTTTAAACTTTCATGAAGAATTCTTTGGATACCTGTTTCTGTTTATAATCACCATCAAATAACAAAGCCCAATTGCAGAAATGAAAATATGTAGGGAGACACAATGAAGAAGACTCAAATATTTAAATATTTAGGAAGAGATAGAACTGGGACAGTCTCAATTAAGATATAATTCGAAAGAGAACACCTAGAGAGATGCATAAAAAACTTTTATTTTAGATTATAGCTTTGCTTCACCTTAATATTGCTCCTTATACATATTTCTTATTATGTCTTATTTGCACAGTAACACCAAGAAAAAATTGTATTGATAGATGAATTGCATCAATAATGCATAAAGACTCATAAACATTTGAAATCACCCTAAATAAAATCTGCAAAAAAACAAAAGCCAGAGGAAAATGAAGCAAAGGACATTCACACGAAGTTGCTCAATAGAGTGTTGTTGATTTTTTTCTTTTTTTGGAAGGGTATTTGTCTTTGTGATCAGCAATAATTTGCAACAATTCAAGAGTACATTTAAGTGAACCGTGGCACCTACTCAATTTATTTTAGAGCAATCTTTATAATTTAAGGCAACTCACATAAATTCACAGGTTGACATGGGATACTCCACGAAGAGCAAAAGAACACTCACTTTTGATTTGTTTCAGTTTCTCAGAGCTTCGGGTTTAGTTTTATCTGTTGTTCCAGAAATGTGTGACTCCTCAAGGAATATTCCTTTCCTGCCAAACTCTTAATGTACAGGAGAAAATGTGAAATTGAGTTTTAAAACGTGGAAAGAAGAAACTAATCAAATTTGCACTGACTTTCTTGAAAGTGATGTGGCCTATTGGTGTTGTGATAAGCTTTTACCGCCTCGTCTGAAATGAAAATATTGTCTATATATGTTTTATATATATATATATATATTCAATAACAGACAATATATAAATTGAAGAAAAATATAAATAGAAAAAAAGAGTTAAGGGTATTGAACATGTACTTTTAAAAGTACTGTTTCTTAAAACAATATAATAACTTCCTATTGCATGTACATTGCAATGCATATTATAAATAATCTAGGAATATTTCAAATATATAGGAAGGTGTTAGTTGGTCAACAGTGTGTCTTTCTACTTGCTATTGAGTAGTTTCTAAGGTTATTCTGTTATATATTAAAATTTCCCATGAAAATCGAGGATAATTATAAGTGACATATTGCATCCTATCTTTTGACATTATTGTCTTACTCTTTTATAGTCATAGCTGCCTATTGGTCCAGTGGTGCTTATGACATTGGTGGCTACACCTATCGCTAACATTTATGAGTACCTGGCTCACTCCAAAATCCTTCATGACACTAGAAAACACCTTGTCTCTGAGACCTCAGAATACACCAGCAAACTCATTTTGATACCTATGTCACTGACTGATATTGTGTTGCCGGGAAGTACCTACTCATTTTATATCCTCTTTCCTTTGAGAAAGAAGATTAAATTGCCTGGGGAGGGGGTGACTTGAGAGTCAAACATGAGTCTCTTTTTTCCTGATTCACTGCAACTAATTAAACATATTCTGTTATTTCTGTCTTTAATATCTTTTATATATTTAAGACAGTTTTATCTTCTTGGAGATCCATGTTTGACACTATAGTTAAAATCCCATTGTTCTTAAAGTCTCAACTCCTTAGTATGATCCCCTCTGTTTCTTCAGAATAATTTTTCCATCCTACTGTTCATTGACCTTTATCTCTAACTTTGGAATTCAAAACCTAGCACAACCTTCTTATATAAATTATCTTTTATTGGATTCCACTTTTTCAAGATAAAATATAAGTTTTGGTGAAGGGCCCTAATTCATGAATTCAGTTTTTTTCCCACCTGTCCACAAGTATTCTAAATCCCATCATTATCGATTATATTATTCAAACATCACTGTACTTGCTCTCTCCTGCTGTTTATTATGTAGCTTACTCCCGAAAAGAAAACTCTAATGGTTTCCTTAAAGTGGCATTTCTTCATGTTTATATTTATTTTTATAACTGTTTCTTTGCTCTCTTTTCTTTCTGATTTCTGTCCATCTCCTCAAACCAAATCCAGCACTGAAGAAAAAATTCACTTCATGCATTGTCATATATCAACTACACCTTTGTGATTTAAATTTAAAAAAATCCTGTAGTTAGTATAATTTCCACTAAGGATTTCAAAAGTTAACTGAACATTTGAAGAGATAAATGTGAATATTCCTAGCAAGAATGCTTTCTAAAAACATAACATATTTGCTTAACAAATGATTAAATGAAAGAACAAGTGAAAGTAGTTGTCAAACTCTAAAGGAATAAAGCACTGGAAATTGTTCTATAGCAGAGAAAGGAAGATTTACCTAAAAACAGGACAATGCTACTGTGAACATCCAGTTCAAGAACATGTGCATTGTCATTTCTGTTAAGACATTAATTTGAAATTACAACGGCCATTGTAGGAAGGATAATTTACAATTGAACTGTGTCAAGAGCTGTGTTAATTCATTTTTCTTTGGAATCCAGGAAATGTTCTGGAATCACAGAGGCTCAGCACTCATTATGTAGTTTTCTAGGTGTGTACATATTGGCAATGTATTTAATTTCAGTGGACTGCAGTTTGATGTTCAAATTTAAGAATTAAAGATAATAAGTAACCAATAGATAAAAAAAATGCCTGCACAGAATAATATGTAGTGGGAGTGTGTTTTATCTCTTAGTATCTGATGTTCAATTTTTTTGTGTCTGCTCAGTTCAGTTATTTTCTCTGAGCTATTCCTCAAATAAACAACCTACAAAACAAATACATTAGTTAACAATTTTTTATCTCATTTTATATTATCATAAAATCTTTGGAATCTTGAACCCAGTTGATGGTTGCAAACACCTTTAATTTCAATGTTTGGGAGAAAGAGAAAGGTGGATCTCCCTGAGTTTAAGGCCAGCCTGGTCTACAGAGCAAGTTATAAGATAGTCAGTGCTATATAGAGAAACCATGTCTTAAAACAAAAACAAAAACAAGACAAAAAGCAAACAAGAAACAGAAGGAGTTCCTAGACCTTATGATATACTGGCCTTTGAACCAGGTTCTTATGTAGCCTAGGCTGGTGTTGAACTTAATATATAGCCAAAATGAGCCATGAACTCAGGTCCCCTTACTTCAATTTCCTGTTGTTGGGATTATAGGCATGTGCCATTTTGCCACATGTCTGGAGCTCTTGTTTACCCAATACTGCACACAAAATATTGGTTGATTTTGATGAGTGTCAAGATTGAGTTCAAGTGACTTAGCGTTCCCCTACAATCAGACTAATTGTCACCAAAGAACCTACATCCAGTGACTGATGCAAGCAGATGGAGTGATCCACAACTGAGGATTTGGACTTCAGTTGAAGAGAGGGAGGAGGGATCATATAGGTAAGAAGGATCAAGATCATGATGGGGAAAACCAAAGACACAGTTGACCCGAGCTAGTGGAAGCTCAAGGACTCTGAACTGACAGCTGGGGAACCTGCTTGGGACTAAACTAGGCCGACCCTCTAAATGTGGGTGACAGTTATGCCGTTTGATATTTGGAGAAGTACTGATAATGGGACCAGGACTTTTCCTGAATGCATGAACTGGCTTTTTGGAGCCCATTCCATATGGTAGGATGCCTTGCTCAGCCTTGATACAGAGAGGAGGGGCTTGGTCCTGCCTCAAGTTGGCATGCCAGATTTTGTAGATTCCCCAAGGGAGGCCTTGCCCTCCTCTGTGGAATGAACAGGGGGGAGGGGTGAAATGAGAAGAGACAGGGAATGGGATAAGGGGAGGGATGGGTTCTGTGGTTGGTGTGTAAAATGAAAAAAATTAAAGAAAAATAAAGAAAATAACTCAAGGTCTTCTCTAAAGCAGACAGTGTACCACCTGGACCGTTCATACCTGATGCAGCATTACATGAAATCACAGGGTACTGATGCTGAGTGAATCCCACCATAGTTCCTTTTTTCAAATTTAAGACTATTTTGTATATACTTTCACACCCAACACTAAGCAGAGCAGTCATTCATATAGGATCAAGACTCTTGGAAGATGAAACCCACCAATACCAATAGTGCCTTTTTTTTCTTAACTAAGAAAGAGTAAGCAGATCAAAACATAGTGGCTGCATGGAAGAAGCTAATCTTATATTTGCTTTGGGTATCATTTTTTCTAAATTTATTTATGAGATGTGTACAGGTGTTTATATGCATGACATTCATGTGAAGGTCTCCTGCCACCTGGTGGGATCCTGAGATAGAACACGGACCATATCGGTCTCTGTACTGGAGCATCTATCCACTGAGCAATCTCGCCTACTTGAAATAAATGCTAACTGTTTTTAGCAAGTTTCAAACAAGCCATGCTTTTAACTTCTGGGTTCTCAAGTCAGATACAAGGCAAGCCAACGGTGTGTCACAACAACTATTACCGAGCTAACACTTTCTGGTTGATAAGGTATGTTGCAAGTGATAGAATTTATTGTTATTAGTGCCACGACTGAGCATCAACAGCTGTTACCCAAATCTGCTTAACTCTCTTGAGAATACACATGAATGTTACTCAAACCTGGAGCACCAGTGGGGAAGTGGAATGGTGATTAATAGCATTCAAATTATAGAAGTAAATGGGCATTCCATTTATCAATTTTTTCATTTATCTCCCTGCTCACAATCCTGTTTGTATAAAAGGAATTGATAATTTACTTTTATAATTGTATTCAATAATTAATTTAGTAGATAAAATTTAAGAGTAATTACTGTCAATTAAAGAAAATATATGTGAAAACAAAACTCTAATTTTGTATTGCATGCTATAAATTTATATATCTTAAGTTCATCATTTGAAAATTATTATTTTAACAAATTATTTAATATTCAACATATTGTTCTAGGATCCTTCAATATTATGATGACTTTTTTCTTTCAAAAACTCTTGAGATTATAAATATTAAGTGAGAATAAAAATATTTTATTACTAGATTTATAAAACACTTTTTAAATTCAGAAACTATCATAATAGTGTTTGGATTTGTTTGTTTTAAGAAGAAGACATAAAAATTCAAATTCTTAGATATGAAGTCAACTCTAATATTGTTTATGAACTTTAAAAATAATCAAAAATTCAAATGGGAAAATCAATTTTATAGCATTGAAAATACTTTGAAAGCCTAACAAAATTGACTATTTCACAACAGAGTAGATTTCAGAGACACTGTGACCTTGTGCCGGTTGCAATCTTAAATTATTATATATGGTAAAGATACAATGGTCCTTTTGAGAAGAAGCGATCCTTTTATTTGCCTCTGGAGCTCTGTGCTCCCGTGTGAGTTGCTGACTGCATTTGTAGATTAAAATGATCAAGTCGTCTACTGGGACAAGAAGAAGGCCTTGGGCAACCACTCACCTTACAATGTAAAACCTGTTCTTACAAAAGTAAACACAGAATGAGTCGCACTGAAGTCGTCTCACTTTTTCTTTGTTTCCTTTATCTTTGCTGTTTTGAACTCAAGGAGCAGGAAAGCAAGAAAGCATTAAGGTGGATTTCATTTGTGATTTGAAGAATATCCATATTATAGATGATTAAATTAATGGCAATCTCACCTTGAAAAGCACCTCTATCTGCAGAAAGAGCCACACTTCATCACCTGTTTTGATTCATTAGTGTATCGTTTAACTTGCTATGACACATGTTCAGCAGTTATAATTACATTATGGCCTTCCTATTACATCAGCTCTGCTCCAAGATTCTGCCACCGCTGCTCCAATTTTCAGCATAGAGCAATCCGCGGCACTCTTTCCTTATTAGTGTCATCTTTAATGTAGCGGAGAGGCTGAACCATCACTTGGCACTGAGAGTTTAACAGCAATTAACCCCTGCTCTGTCTCCAGGGAGAAGTACATCAGCAACTTGCCAAAACACTGTAAACAAGCTGGTCAGGATCAATGTGCAACCAGGCCGGGGGTAGAGCACCTACTGTATTAATTTAGGATTGATATATGGGCAAAAAGGAGGAAGCCGTCTGCATGAGACTAAACGGAGTTACTCCCCAGCCCTAAATTAGAAATTAAAAGTATTTCCTTCTTTAGATGGGCACATGATTTAAAACAAATAAATAACAAGTAAAAGGTAAGTAAGCTACTAATTAGCAAACAGTCTGAATATTTATTCAGCTCTATTGTCAAAATAAAATACTAACTTTTTAAATTCACTTGGTGATGGTAAATGAAATGCATTAAAGAATTTAAAGGTACAGACATGAAATGAAGAAGCAAAGCCAATCTTGAGATGTTCCCTAATGTTCTGACAGGCAAGGAATTTACAAAGGGATTGTTTCAAGATTGTCGGTAATTCCAGTGTTATAACGTAGAACATAACAAGCACACTCTTTCCCAAGGTATAAAGCAAAAGTATGTAGAGGGCAGAGTGTGCCTAATGAGTCAGCTAGTTCATTTCTGCAGGAATATAAAATTGTAGGTAGCCTCAGTCCATAGCAACATTTTACTACCGCAGTCATCTTAATACAGGGAGAAAGAAGGGTGGAGTCAAAGGAGATGCCAGACAGCTTCTGGAGGAACAAGATAATTAGAGCACAGGTAAAGCAATGAGACATGTGACAAAACATAGATTAATACAAATGGATTAATTTAAAAGTAAGAACTAGTGAGTAATAAGCCTGAGCTATTCAACCAAGCTTGGGTAATCAATGTTGAGCCTCTGAATTATCTAAAAGAGGCTACAGGATGGTGCAGAAGAGAGAAATTTCTCCTCACAGCTCAAAAATAAAATGATATTTTAAAAGGTTTTAAGAAGAAAAAGAAGCAAATTCTAATTAAGAAAAAGGAGGAAAATGAAAGATTGAACCATAATATATAATGTAATAAAATAAAAACTAAAGAACAATGCAAAAAAATCAAAAACTTGAGATTTGACTGAGTAGATAACTAAAGAAAATACACCAAAAAAAAAAAAAAATAAAGTACGAGTGAAAGAGGAGGAATATTAGAACAGAAGTCTTTGAATTGTTGGGATTGAAATAATTAGAAAATGTTTTTTGCTGGTATGTTGTAAAATCTAAAAGCAATGACCATATATTTACATGTGATGTAAGAAAATATAAGTGCATCTATAACAAACAAATTGAGTATTGCCACTATAAACTCTAGCAAAACAGAAAATCCTAGGTATTAACAGATATAAGATTTTTCTATAAATAACTGATACCATTGTCTCTCAACCTATTTGATAAAATAGAAAGAGAAGAGATGTCAGTAAGCAGACCAATATTACTCTTACATCAAAATAACCCAAATATGACACATTAAAAAAGAAAACTAGATACCGCCTTTCTTGATGAACATGGATGAAAACTCCCAAACTATGTATTGTAAGATAAAGTCCTTGTAACAACCTATGCTGAGTCTGAAAAATTACATATTGGTATGGAGATCAAGAACTGGACACCATAGTTCAAAGGAAGGGCATTAAAGACTAAAGAAGCAGCAGGAGGGAGATCCTGCAGAGGGAAGCATGGTTATGCTATTAAAAAGTCAGCACGGAGGCGAGAAGAGATCATTTGAAGGATATTAGATGATAAAATCAGAGAAGTATTGAAGTGGATACAGCCTTAGAAACCCTGGTGAGGACTCTGGATTTGAGATTGAAAATGATTGGATGATTCTGAGAAGATAAATGGCATAAATTAAGTTTTTCAAAATTTCTTTGGTGTTCAGTGTTCTAAGTACTGCAGATCACAGTGCAGAAGAAGAGATAGTAATAAAATATAAAGTAAAGCAATACAGGAAGATAACTGATGCTAACCTGAAGTAGTTTGATGACTTCAAGTCAGTAAAAAGAGATGGAATTCAACAATTTGAAAATAGAAGTGTGTAACATAAGGGCCGGCTTGTTGGCGTTTTTGTCCCGCCCAGTACCCCACAGCTGGCAAGTCCCAAAGAAAATTACACAAAGTCTACATTAGGTTATAAACTGATTGGCCCATTAGCTCAGTCTTCTTATTAACTAATTCTTACATCTTACGGTGACCCATAATTCTTCTTTGTGTTAGCCATGTGGCTCAGTACCTTTTCCTGTGGGGCAGGTTACATCTTGCTTCTCTGTGGTCTGGGCAGCAATGGAGAGGGAGCTTCCTGCTTCCCAGAATACTCCCGTTCTCTTTGTTCCACCTCTACTACCTGTCTGGTTTTCCCGCCTATACTTCCTGGCTGGCCAATCAACATTTATTTAAATATGATTGACAGAATACAGACAATACTTCCGCATCAAAAGTAGAAATTTTGCTTATGGTTCTATTAAGAGTATGGTGAAAAGGCGTCACAACTCACACCAAAGAATTTTTGTTGGGTAACTAGAAGATTGGAATCATTAGTTATACCAGTGAGGAATATTGCTGAAAAAAAATGTGTGTGTATGTAAGTAAAAATCTACAATTATTTTTTCTAATTGTTATTGTAGCTTAATGATTATATGATATTCTTGAATGCAACAAATGACTCAGTCTGATGATATAAGTGTATGAATTTTCAATTTACAGTTGAAACTTAATTAAATGATATTCATAAGAGTAGATATTATATGAACATAGATAATAAACCAATTTAAAGATTGGGTGAACTATGGGGCACACCTAGACAATATGAAAAGTCCAGAGTAAAAGGGGTAAGTAAAGAGACTAATAGGGGCTGAATGACACCTGTAGAAAGCACAATCTACCAAAGGGTGTAAGGGATTTGGAGTCTTCAATGACAGTGAAAGATCACATGAAAGAAAAAAAGAAAAGAAGGGAGGAAGATAAAGTTAGAAGCAAAGAGAGAGCAAAGAAAAAAACGATGCTTGAAAGAGGTCAGTCAGTAAAGTGCTTGCCATAAAATCATGACAATGTACATTCAGTCCCCAAAACTCATAAAACAAAACAAAACAAACAAACAACAAAACAGCAATCTGCGGTAAAGCATGATTGTAGCTCCAATATTATAGAAGCAGAGATAAATGGATCCTTGAAGCCAGCCAGCCAGTCAGCCAGCCAACCAGTCAGCCAGTCTGCCAGCTTAGCCTACTTGGCAGCTCCAGGCTAGTAAGAATAACCTGTCTCACATACACAAACAAGGTTTTTCTGAAGACAGCCACCCAAGGTTTTTCTCTTTTCCCCACATGTACACAAGTGCACACACACACACACACACACACACACACACACACATACACATGCAACTTTACACAGACCTGTACTTTCATACCACAGAGAAATAAATGAAAGAAATCAAGTGTCTCCTGTACTGCCATGAGGTCAGTATTACATGCCTCTAAGAATTGTTTTTGGCGTGTTAGAAGATCATCTGATCGTACTAGACTCAGTCTGTGTGATCTACTATGTAGTGGATTCTTCTGTACTGGACATTATCACTGACATCTAGATTCAGAGAATCTACATAAAATGATCATTTGATCAAGCCCAGTTTAGCATCCCCTCATAGAGAGAAAACTGAGTTTGTAAAACTCAAAAGGCTCATATGGCTACTCTCCTACCCAACAGTGTGTGTGTGCTTAGCAATCACTGAGCAGACGAGACTTGGGTATTGTGGTCTCTGCAAGTCAACCAAGAATACTGTGGTGCAGCACTCCATGAGTACATTCTGGACACAGAACTCTTTATTGGTGTAACTGACCAAGAGTATTCCAGGGGACTTCCTTGTGTTACAGGTACCTCTGAGTCATCCATACTCCTCTGTAAGCTCAGTTAATTCATTGGTTCTTTGAGATGGGCTGGATAGAAACTTTTCCCTTTGGTTTGTCCCTTCCCATTCATCCTAGGGTGGAAGACATTTCTTTTCCTCTCCCCCAGAAAAGTCAGAAGACACGAGAAGATAAGCTGTGGTTTAGATTAGACCACTTATTGAATGGTATTTTTGCACTGAGATAAACAAAGAAATTCAAATAAGGTGTGATAGAGTGATGCTTCACATTCCTAACTTTTGTGTGTTAATGAAGAAAATGAAGTAGATTTTTAAAGTGATGGTTGGAAAGAGCTCAGATATCAGAGATGGATCTGGGGTGCAAATGGGGTGAGGCATTGTCCTTAGTAACAAGGGGTGTCTTTTTCTTTTTCAACTTGTGGGAGAAAAGTAAATTTTGAGGGCAAAGGGACTGCTATGGGACATCCATGATAATGAGAGCTGAAGCAGCCTTCTGGTCTGTCTTTAGTGTTTCCGTGACTGGGATGCTAAGGATATCAGGATAAGTCAATAGACAGATCCTGTGTCTTTAGAAATGTCTGAGAATAGAAGACTTGAAGAGTCATCTATAACTCCAACTGGGAGAATTCTCTGTCCTAAGGATGTCTATTAACATGAAAAAGTTGGCTAAGAGCAGTGCCAATGGTTTGTAAGGGAAATAAAATGCAGAACTGCATTTTCTTTAGCTTCATTCATCTGGGCTGCTGCAGGTAAGGGGTAGCCTAGACCTGCATTTAACAGAATGGAAGCTTTGCCATATCACCATGACAAAATAGGAATGTTTGGGCTATCTGTTTCTTATTTATGCTTTCCTCACTTCTGTCTCTTGTGTATTTCTTTATAGAATTTAAAATTTAGTGCATTTTGAATAAATTTGGTTGGAAAATGTGGACTAATTTACTAGCATATGAATCCATGTTTGTTCAAAACAACATGAGGACAAAAAATTTCTCTTTGGTGGAGAAAGTTCTAATTTGAAATGGATGAACAAGAAAGATTTATATTGTAATATCCAGATACTAAGTCCGCTGCGGTCTTCCCAACTGATGCTATCATTCAGATTACTGTCATTGTGTCATTGTATCCATCACTGGCCTGAAGGAAAGAGCACAATGTTGTGTTTAGTTCCGTTAAATGCACATGCGCGCACATGCATGCGCACGCGGGCACAAACACACACACACACACACACACACACACAGAGAGAGAGAGAGAGAGAGAGAGAGAGAGAGAGAGAGAAGTTAAGTGGACAGTGAATTAAATCTCTGCCCAAAACGTTGAAATATTTCCAAGTCAAGAAGTATATGTGCCAAAGGTTTCATGATGCCAAATTAGTTACCTGTTGAATCTGCATTCCCACCAAATAGAGCTCCATTAGCATGGGACACCAGTGACCCAGGAGGAAGCTGTGAGAGCAGAAGAGGGGAGGTAATAAAAGGAAAGAAATGTAAAACAAAGGAGAATCATTTAGTTCTTCAGAGATGAGTCCATGAAAAGCAACTGTATTTTCCCAAGGGACAATAAAAGCACTCTTTGTAATCCACCCTCTTGTACATGGCATGCAGGTATCAGCCTGTCTTTCCAGTGAGTTGTAATTATTATGTGCCAGAGACAAGGCCAAATTGCAACAAGTCAGTAAGTCACACCTAAGTTCCTTTAAAAGAAAATCTCCTGATAACAATAAATGCTGCTGTTGATATTGGGTAAAGGCCATTACTACTGTGACAAAAAGTAGGGCAGAGACCGATAAACTGCTCTCAAGGTGACATTGTTTAGTATAATGAAAATTTGTTTTAGTTTCAGTCTTTGAAGTCTAACTACAGTGTGTATGTGGATAAATATTTGTGTATTTGGATAGTTTTGAATATAAAAATAATCATAAGCAAATCTTTTTTAAATTTCTCCCTGAACCTTTATAGAAATGAGAGAGGGGCTTTCTTTAGCTTAGCAAATAAGGAAGGTACAAAAGCCAGACATCTGCCTCTGCCAAATGGGTCATCCTTTAAAACCTGTTATTTTGGACCTCTGTTATGGGAAGAAAAAAATATGAAGAAAATAATGCTTCAAAGAGGGATTATTGAGATAATATAACCTATTATATTTTAAAGCAAAAATTAAACAAGATTTCGTATTGGAAATTGGCACCTTGCCACTAACTAAACTTGGCTTCAGAGCAGCAGCTGGAGAAGTGTCACCTTAGTTTTTAATTACTAGGGAACCTAAACTAACTTTGCTTGCCTTTTAATAAACCATTTGTCTGTTGAGGATGGAATCAATGTACACAATGTGGGAAAAGAGATTCTAGTCCAGACCAAAAATATAAAATCTGATCAGCTGCCACAAGAAACCTCAAATAATATATGTAAACCAAAATTCCCCCATAATTATTATTTTATTATTATTTCGTGAAGCAAATTGTTAAGAAGCATAAGAAATTAGAATTACACTGGGGACTTCTTTCCCTCAAGCACATCTTTTCCTCTAAACTATCACATGATGTCTTGTGAATCCAGTTTCTTCTGTAACAAGCAGGGTGGGCTACAGAGGCCATGGAGATAAGAGCTAACTGAAAGTCCTTTCCTCTAGTGGATGGCTTCTGAACTGCCTCTAATTTCTGTGGTGTGGGAGAATTGTCTGTATTCTGTCAATCATGTTTTAAATAAACGCTGATTGGCCAGGCAGGAGGTGTAGGCAGGAAAACCAGACAGGAAGTGGAAATGATGCAAGGAGAGCAGGAGGAATTCTAGGGAGGAGGAAATTGATTCCTCCCACTCCTACCCAGACCACCGAAGCAGAAGGATGTGAGCTGCCCCACTGAAAAAGGTGCTGAGCCACATAGCTAAAATAGATCAGAAAAATGGGTTAATCAAGATGTGAAAGTTAGCCAGTAAGAAGCCTGACCTAATGGGCCAATCAGCTTTATAACTTACGGAGTCCTCTGTGTCATTTTCTTTGGGGCTAAATAGCTGGGGGGCTGGGCAGGACAGAAATACAAACAAGCAGGCCCTTCATGTCACATTTCTGAAATCACAATGAATTGTGATTCCAAGCTTTCTCAGACATCCTCTATGATTCTGGGATATTTCATAACAAATAACATAGGGACAAACCTTGCCACTGTGCTCTTGGTAAAATACAATAGCTTTGAGATCATTTACTTTCAATAATAGGAATGGGGTTGCTTCTGAGGTACAAAATGGATACCAATCCCCCACACAGAGGTGAAGAGGTATGTTCCTTGGAGCTCAGAGTCTTTGCAGTGATTTAAAGATTTAAAGTTCAAAAAGACACACACACACACACACACACACACACACACACATGCATATACATATGTTCTACTTTCTCCAATTCATGTTAAGACATTTCCAACTATGATGTTGAAATTTCATGGCCACATTTTCTCTGTCCTGGCTAGGAGACACGATCTAGGCATTTCAGGCCTCTGGTTCTTACAAATTTTCCACCCCTCCTTCTTGAATTTCTTTGACCCTTAGAAGTAATGACTGTGTTACAAAGGTACCAGTTGTGGTCTAACGTCCCACTCTTCCTGATTCTATATGCTTGTCCATCTGTGGATCTCTATAATAGTCTATCTATTGCATAAAGAAGCCTCTTTCATAGTATGTGTGCATTATGTAATTCTATTCATTCATAAAGAAAAGTGAAGTAACATAATTTGATGCAAATGGAAAGATCTGGAAAAATATTATATGGTGTGAGGTAAAGAAGACCCAGAAAAAAAGAAAAATAATAAAACATATTCTGCCTTGTTTGTGGATCCTAGCTCTCAATCCTGAGAACTAGATATATAACATGAAGCATCCAGAGAAACACGGAAAGCAGAAAGGCACCCTGTAGATATGGGGAAGAAGGATTTCTGGGAAAGGGAACCAAGAAAATAGGGGCTATGGAGGGAGTAATGGAGAAAACGGGGGAGGACGTTAACTGTTTAGCAGAAAGGAAAGGTGATAACTTTGGGAAGTAGGGAAGTTTTAGGAGATAAATGGCATCAAGGATATTTTTAAAAGACATAGAGCAACATATCACTTTATATAATTACTCAAAATCACAGAGAGGTACAGGCATGTGTGTACATGCATATTTTATATTTTTAATTGAGTTCTTGCATACAGTATGATGATGTTAAATCCAAGAAGAGTTTACTATCTATCAAAAACCCAGTGGAAAGCATGAGAAACATCCTCTGATTTCTTAGTCAGAGAAATACAAGAGTCTCCAAAAACGGTAGTGCCACTGTGCCTCACTGCTTTTCAAAACTTAAAAGTCAGAATCTATTGTGAAGACACCATGCATTTCAGACACGTGCTGTAGGCAAGGGAGAACGCAACTGTAAGCCTCTTCTCTGGGAGGAGTTTTCAGAGGATTTGAAGGAACGATGCAAGTTGCAAAGGGGATAGGAGGAGCCATAGTTTAGCCCTAACTACTAAATGGGCAAGCCATTCTCAGTGGCACAGTAAAGGTAACCAAGAGCGCTGTAACCGGACTTCAACCTGATACTCTACCTCTAGCCAACTACCTGAAGATGGAGAAGTCACTGACTTGCCAGACTAACCTACTGTTGCCGTTTTCCTAAGCCAATACATTTTCTAATGCAGACGTTCATTTTCAAAAACGAGCTATAACTCTGTGCTCTTTCGCAATTTGTGTTCCAGTTTGGACAAGCAGCATCCCTTCTCAAAAAAATAATAATAATAAAAAAGATCTTTAAAATGTAAGTTTTAATGAAGCCATGCCTATAAAAAATTTCAGTTTACTCTTTATATACTTTCTTTCTCTTCGATAATATAGTTTTTCCAATTCAGTATGATTAATATAATATAGTTTTTCCAATTCAGTGTGGAATTTTCATTAATATAGTTTTTCCAATTCAGTATGAAATTGGCTGAACTTTTAAGAAACAAACGTTTTAAAAATATTATCAAAAGATGTAGAAAAAATTTTGCAAGATCGCTAAAGTTCCCTTAAATCATGTAGATAAAAATCATAGTTCCTGTTAGGCTTGGTTTTCTTATCTTAACTTGATAATTAATAGTATCTTCTTCATTGGAGGATTTATGTATAAATTTTCAGTGCGCTGTGAGAGTAACAGAGAACTTTGACTCTGGATTAAGGGACATCTCTATTTTCACTTGAATAGTGTACTCAAATTTTAATTTCTCTAGTGCCCCACACAACTATGTGATTTTAGGCAGAATTCATCCATATACATGTATTATATGTGCCTCATTTAAAGGGTAGCATTTCACTAATGAGAATGTCAGACTTGTTGAGGTATTAAATCAGATATATAGGAATTTGAACACATAATACTCATTGTATGTTGTTGTTGCTTTAATCCAGTTTTTATAAAAACAATAATACTATGAATGGTGTCTACAGTTAAAAAGGAAGAATCCATCTTTATGGAAAAGTTGAATATATTTGACTCAAGTGATGTTCTTATTTTAAATTCCTTCATCTAATATCTTTCTTCTGTGCTATAATAAGTATATTAATAAATTACCCAATAAGATGTGCTAGGGGTTTCTGATCTTAAATGTTCCTGAAGTAAATGCCTTGTATATGAGAGAAGATCAGATACACAAAGAAAAGACATCTTGATCAGATGTTGAATATCAGATCACTTAAATGAAATATTTTTTCCTGATCTGAGTGACAGAACTACTCAATTCTAGAGAATTCTGCTTCATAATCATTCAAATGATTGTTAATCCAAGTCAGGATGATCCAGGGGCTTATATGTTAAATCAGCATTATCAAGCAGTGAGATATTCTGGATAAGTCTCTCCTAACGGGATTGCTTTCCGCTGCCAACAGGTAGCTGCTAAATGCTTCTGCAGAACAGTGCTTAGATATTAGCATTTCTGCACTGAAGTGTAAAATAACATATAGGGATCCATTGCTTCACTTCTGGTTTTTGTTATTCAAATTGTTTATGGAAGAAAACACTGCACCGAGATGTCTTCTAACTGTTGTGCAAACACACAAGTGGTGAATGCCCCCTCCGTATAGTCCCAGAAGTTGGATGAGTAGGAAAATTCGTGAGGTTGCAAAGATGGGCCTTTGTGTTCTCAACATATCCTTCCCCAGGTTAACTTACTAGGTTAATTCCTCCCTAGGGACTCATTCTTAAACGTCCTTTAATTGGCAATTGAGAGGCAATTCCACAGAGTGGCGAGCTGCGGACACTCTAAAGACAACAAAGGGGGAAAGTTAACAAGGGGTTCTGAGGCTCCCTGAAAAGGGTGACGAGGTTTGTTGAGCATGAATAAAGGGGATGAGGGTTGCAGGAGGCGCTATGGATTGGCAGACTCTTCAGAAAGGTCAGCAGCTTCCTTTTATAATTGCTTCCATTCATTTTAATACAGTTTGTTAAAACACTCCGAAGCCAGAAGTTATCTGAAGGAGTATGGTAACCTCCGGCTCTCTTAACTGTCTTTCATTCCAAATACATTTTCTTCCAGTTTGCTCTGACAGATATCTTTAAAAAAAATAACACACTTTTCAACAAGATATTAAGTACTTATAGCACTTTCAATACAATTTAACTCGGATTTGGGAAGATAAAAATGGTCCAATATAAGCTAACAAGATGGAGAAACTTGCAAGTTCCTGTTGATTTTTTTCTTTTCAGTATTGGAACTGATTGATGTTTTGTGTTTCTTTTTGCTTATTTTAGCAAATCTGATGCCCAGCTAAACTTCTTATTGTGCTACTGATAACAAGTCCCACTGAAAGCATTCTCAAAGATATGTGTGACATCTATGTTTAGATTCATTGTCCTACTTCCAAGTGTTCAGCATGAGGAAGGAAGGAACATCTATTCCCCTATCCCTATCCATGGGTGATCTTGAAGCAGAAGCTTTCTACACAATTTGAAAAAAACAGACAATACCCACAGCCAGCAGAAGCCAGGCATTAAGAACAGCAGCCTTTATCCTTTTGTAATTGCATAGACTAATGATATTTCTAAACATGTGCATCTTTAATTTTACTTTTGAAAAACCTCTTATAAGTCACCATAACCACTGGGAATGCCAAACCTAGATATATCTAATCTGTTATTTCAGACAATGCCATGAATACTAAAAAGAAATAATTATCTGAAATGTACCAGAATTAAGAATTTTACATATCTTAGTGAATTTCCAAAATAGCTAGGAAAAATACAGTCAGAAAATGACTTATTTCAAAATCCCATTCTTAAAGTCTTGTATTTCATTATCTTGGTTAGGCTGTGGCCTATAAAGTGGGTGAGCACAGGATCTGATGCCTTCAGTTCCCATGGTTCCTGCTTATTAGCAGCTTGTCTATCTTAAGCTTTCTTCTAATGAGACTATGTTAATTTTAAATGAATTGCTCCTTGGCTGAAACAGTGCATTCTCCATCCCTTACCATTAAAGTTAAATATGAAATCCTGAATGAAATATTTTTTTTAAATATTTTTACTGACAAAAGCATATCTTGTCATGAACACAATTTTGTGTATAGTTTGGGCACTCTATATCCATGGTCCTATGTTGACAGAGGTTTCTGTCCCACCCAGTCCCACAGCATTCAGTCCCAAATATACACACAGAGGCTTACATTAATTATAAACTGGTTGGCCTAGAGGCTCAGACTTCCTTATTAACTAACTCTTACATCATACATTAACCCATAATTCTCATGTGGCTTGTTACCTATATCAATGAGGCATTCTCATCTTGCTTTCTCTGCATCTGGGTGACAACTGAAGACTGAACCTTTCCTCTTCCCAGAATTCTCCTGTTCTCATCACCCCACCTGTACCTCCTGCCTGACTACTGACCAATCAGCATTTTATTAAAACAATACAAGTGACAAAACTTTATAGGTTACAAGACCATTATCCCACAACAATCATGCATCTGTGAAACCTTTATTTAGAGTAAAGGATGGTCCCAAAAAATGAGTTAAAGCCAGCATTGCATGGAAAGATTGAAAGGAATTGTAATACATAAAAATTATTGCAGGAGTGAAGAGGAGGCTCAGCAGTTAAGAGTGCATGCTGCTCTTACAGAGGACCCAAGTTTTGATCTCAGCACTCACACTAGAAGTTCAAAACTGCTTATAATTATAATTAAATTATAATTGGTTCCACTCAATGCACTCTTCTGGCATTTTATATATATACAGATATACACAGAAATCCATAAATAAATAATAGAAAAGAAATTAGAAAAATAGGAATTACTTTAGCATGAGTTTCAGACGCATTATATCAGTAATATCACCCACTGATTTTGACTGACATGGATTTCTGGTTTGTTGAATTTTTAAAGATATGATTGAAGATCAAACCAGGCAAGACCCCATACATGGTCTGGAGTGTAGCTGGGCAGATACAGTAGAACATTAAATGTGAGGCTAACTTTCTACATACAATATGAAAGACCATAGGAAGAAAACTGTTGTACCAATGGTAGAAACAATTCAGCCCAAAGGGATACTCGTTCTTTCCAATAAAGAAACTCGATGACATGTTCATGTGTTCATCACTATATATCCAGTATTTTTTGAATCTTGGGTTGAGAATTTTAGAAAGAGAAGCTGCCAAACTGAATGTCAACCTCACAAAATGTTTACTGCACCAGCTACAGTT
This sequence comes from Myodes glareolus, assembly GCF_982192425.1. Lineage (NCBI taxonomy): Eukaryota > Metazoa > Chordata > Mammalia > Rodentia > Cricetidae > Myodes > Myodes glareolus. The sequence continues at coordinate 13,609,564 of NC_142028.1, forward strand.
CTTTGCTTCAATAAGAGCACATGAAGAGTGGTAACACAAAAGAACAGCCTAGGGAGAGCAGCCATGATGGAGCAAGCACAAGAATCCTGTCCTAAAATCCTCATTCAAGTACAGTTGCCATCATGCTGTGAGAATCTCTAAGTCTTACAGCACTCTTCAATCATAATTGGACAACCGGTGTCACTCTTTAAGGATGTGTAATGGAAAAAGACTGACCACAGTTACCTAAGTAGTGAACCATGAACATCACAATGTGATGGAGGAGGGTTATCTGTCTATGTGTTACTTTCATTGGTTAAGAAAGAGACTGCCTTGTCTTTTGATAGGAAAGAAAATGAGGTAGGCGAAGTAGACAGAACAGAATGTTGGGAGGAAGAAGGCAGTGAGGCAGTCGCCATGACTCTCCGAGACAGACGCAGGTTAGGACTTTCCCAGTAAGCCACCACCTCACGGTGCTACACAGATTACTAAATATGGGTTAAAGCAAGATGTGAGAGTTAGCCAATAAGAGGCTGAAACTAATGGGCCAGACAGTGTTTAAATGAATACAGTTTCTATGTAATTATTTCGGGGGTAAGCGAACTGGGATCCAGGCAGGAACGCAGCCCGCTCCTTCCTTTTACAACAATGGATTGGATACAGAAACATAACTAAATACAAATGACCTGTCTTAAAGGTGAACACAGTGGTAACGGAAGATGAAGGCTGAGGACACACAACCCAGTAGCTCATGTTTCCAAAGGTTGCATTTTGTTCTATAAATTCTTTGTGGCACACCAGCAAACTCGGTATAATGAAAACTTTTGAATTCACAGTAGAACATCAATGTTTGATGATCAACTAGCTAAGGAGCAGTTAGATTACATAAATCTAAATATCTGAGTGCTATAACACACACAAAGTATCAGAGTATCCACATTTAACACTTACAATTTGCAATTACTTTGATGCAATTCAAAAACAACTAGTGGAGTATGCCATAACTACACTTCATCATATAAAGACTGGAAGTGTGCTCTTAAGGACATAATTAAGGTGTAATTATGTGCCTTGTCTAAAGTCTTATGTACAGAGTGTTTGTATCTCATTAACAACTTTCTTAGCATTTGTGAATTTAAGAAATGTTGATTAAAAAAAATAATTTTCCCAGAAAAGAACTCAGTAATTATTACAAAACATGGTAAAAAAAAAACCCACAGGTAACAAATAGAGTACTGTTCCATCCTCAAGCAATAAGAGTACTGTTTTATTACATTCTGCCCATTTTCACAAATACATTTTGCTATTGAGTTGGGTATCGGTATAGTTGAGTTTTGAACAGAAATAGAAGACTAATATTATTACTTTATTAAAACTTATTATCACTCTTACAAAAAAGTTATAAAATGTAGTAAGGAGGAGTGTGTGTGTGTGTGTGTGTGTGTGTATGTATGTGTATGTTTGTGTTTGAGAGAGAGAGAGAGAGAGAGAGAGAGAGAGAGAGAGAGAGAGTATTGTATTACCTCACTGAAAAAGCACAGAAAACTACTTGAGTTCACTTCTCTACTAAATAATGAGATATATATTTTTTTAGAATTTTGTTCTATTTTTAAATTATGTGTGAATGTGCATCTGTTTGTGTCTGTATTTTAATTTTTGCACATGAATGTTGGTGCTTATGGTGGCCAGAAGAGGGCATTATGTCCCCTGGAACTGGAGTTTGTGATTCCTGCTATGAGGGCTAGAATTGAGCTCATGTCAGATGGAGGAGTAGAAATTAGCCTCAAATATTAATGTGCCAAACATAATTATATTAATATATATTACCAACATAGCACTTTCATAACTTATTGAAGGAGATATAGTTTGTAAAAGTCTCAAAAAGTTTTACACAAGCACACCCTAATGCAGAAGTGCATATTTCAAGAAAAGAATATATTTAAACACAGAAATATGATGGAAATATGGAAGTAAATACAAACAAAAACAAAATGTCTCAAAAATAATTTTTCCATTAAGAATTATTAACAACTTTATAAGTTATTATTTGATATTTGAAACTTTAAAGTCTGATAAAATGTTGAAAACACAGTGTCACTTTTGACAATATACAGAGGTTATATTCTTTAATGAACCTTTTACATATTGCATCACGACCTCATAAACACTTGATATGATATACAGTATTAAATTCCCGCTAGAAAAAAATGCTGGTCCTAACAAAATTTAAATAACCAGATAAGAATGATTTGTGATGATTTAAACTTAGTCTGTAGCGAAACATCCTGTAAATTGTTTTCAGTCTGTTTTTACAAGTTGTTTGTGTTTGGATAACTAAAACTGCAGAGTACACAGTAGGCAATTAGCATTTTCTATCATCAGGAACTGTATATAGCATTCTCTCTCATGTTACATCAAATCTGGTCTATCAAAATGTTAAAAATGAGTTAGTAATAGTATTCAGTTCCTAACTGGTCCATTATACATGAAAGACTTCCAAATATTGGCAATATATCTAAGTCTGAGCTAAACTTTTCTTGAATAAGCTTTTAGAGTTCCTTGGTAAGACTGTGCTAATCCTCTTTTGAAGAATCCGGAACAATTCTGTTTTTCCTGTGTGCTTTTAGCTTCTTGACCGGGAATAAATAATGAAACAATGTACTCTAACACTATGGGACAGTGGTTTACTCTATAAAAATTTGTTTCTTGTGTTTGTTTAATAAAGTGCTGATTGTCCAGTAGCCAGGCAGGACATATATGCAGGCAACCAGGTAGGAAGTAGAGGTAGAGCAATGAGAACAGGAGAATTCTGGGAAAAGGAAAGGATCAGTCTGCAGTTGTCACCCAGACACAGAGGAAGCCAGGCACAGAGCAAGCAAGATGCTACTGCCTCACTGAAAAAGGTACCAAGCCACATGGCTAACACAGACAAGAACTGTGGGCTAATATAGATTGTAAAAGTTAATAAAAATCCTGAGCTAATAGGTTAACCAGTTTATAATTAACGTAATCCTCTGTGCGTTTTTTGGGGGGCTGAACAGCTGCAGGACTGGATGAGACAGAAACCTCAGTCAACATTATAAAATCATTTGAATTAGTCAACTCTCCAACCATCTTATGCCCATTGATGCTTGAACAGATTTTCTTTTCTTTTGTTCTAAATCAATCTTCTTCTTTTCCATATTAAACAAAAAGCACAATTGAAAACATCAATGAAAAAACTAATGTAAAAAAGTAAACCACGATATTAAAACATATTTTAGGTTTAGTAGTCTGAAGTGCCTTACTACATATGTCAAATTTTATTAGATGGTTGTCCAGAGTTTCCCATACTTATCTCTGCAGTCAGTGTGCAGTTCTTCAGTTCACATCATTCACAGCATTGTTATCTCCTCAAAGAAAGATAAATAAATCTTTGGTGTCTTGAATTCTTCAGTTTTTCACTCCACTACTAGTGTTTTTGTTTTATATGTTTTCTGTTTGTTTGCTTTGTCTTTATTTTTGTCTTTTTTCCTCAATTAACCAGTTTAATCCAGAAATAATAGAGCCATCAGAGACACAGACAATATATAAATTTTCTCTAGCACATTTTTTCCAGAAATAGGGTCATTTAGAAATCCAAATTTAAACTTAATAATTTTATTATTCTAATGTTCATTATTATTTTCTTTCCTGAAATCATGGCAAGAAATAAAGTGATATATTCTGGGTTATTTTATCAAAGAGCAGAATTAGTCTTCTGCTCTTGCTTCTTATGAGCTATGTTAAAGGCAAATTCTCAGTTTCACACAAGCTTCCAATTATTTTTCTTATTAAAACATACTCATAATGAAATCAAAATTATCTTAAAGTTTAGAAATAACTGAACAATGGCCATATTTCATCCTTGCTAACAGTCACCCTGTCAACTGACAAAAGTTGAAGTTGAAAGATTAAAGATTTTATCCAGATCTCAGCAAGCAGCATGTAAGTGGGTTGGGGCACTATCAGGGAGGAAATGAACCTTCTACAGAACACTGAAAGTAATGAGGCAGATCTACACTGCTTATTTCTTCAGTATTTCAAAGAGTTTTGGCATAATCAGAAAGAAAAAAAAACAAACAAAAGTCAAATAACTAAGCATTTAAGATAGAGCGAACAACATGATCCAGGATATAACCTCAACATTTCGGGAGATGAGATAGAGAGAACTCAGGTTCAGAACGAGCCTGGCTATTTATGGAAACCTTGTCTCAAACAAACAAACAAATACCGACAACTTCTACACTCTTCAATATTAGTTTTCTGAAGCAGATTTATCCACAATATACGAACATTGGTACAGTATGAACAGTATCGGCTGATCTTGAGTTCTGTAGCACAGGCTCTTCTCAGTCTTTGCAGCCCATCTGTCTTTTCTCCAGCCAACCTCTCTTGTGTATCCCTTCTCCACTTAGACTCATTACTCATCCTGATGTCCTGTTTTATGAGGAACTGAGACAAAGGGGAGACCATAAAAAACAGAATTTTAAAACAAAACAAAACACAAAACTTATTTAAAAAAAAAAAACTTTCCTTCACATTCACATGTGTTTCCTTCATACCAAAATTTGGGAACAAAAATTTAAGGTGGATTTTCATTATTTTGTTTGTGATAATTATTATTTTACATTGGGAACATGATTCTAAACCCTGTGTTATACTAATAGTAGCCCCTGTCTGACTTTTCTATATTAAAACAATACCTTAAGCTACTTTTCCATATTCTAAATATGCATATCTGTCGTGTCCACACTATTTATGACTCTTGCCCATTTGTTAAAAGAGGTTCTGTATGTTCCCAAATTAAAATATCCTAATCATTGGCTGTCAGGCATCAGGGAGTTTGTCACCATTTCATATTTCTGTTTATGAAGCTCAGAGAGGGCACAATGCAAATGACTTTTCCTGATTAGGATCCAATCAGACTGACATATGAAGAGATTTCAGTACCCCCAATACAAGTGTGTAGTGTGAAGCACATATCCAGGTGTGAGATCACTAACTTATTTTGCATTATTCAACATCCTGAAGCAGGAGAGTAATGGTTTGTTTTACCATTATTAAGACTGTCTAGACTCACAAGTCAAGATATTGATTATTTGCTTTTCATTTGGAAACTTAGGTTTGGACAGGGAGTTTGCCTGGATATGACAAAAACATCATTATCCTCTATGGGGACAAAAAAGAAAGGAAACATCATTGAGGAAATAGAATATTCAATGGAAGAAAGTTTTCTAAGATATGTAGAATGTATATGTTCATGTGTGGGAGCAGGTATGCATAGCTGTGCAGATACTATGGAGGCCAGCAGGGGCACCAGATCATCTGGAACTGAGTCACAAGCAATTATGAATCACTTGACTTGGGTACTTGTAAGTGCAAATTCTAAAGGGTCTTAATAATAAAAACCCAAAAGACAGATATTAGGGGGTAAAAGCTAAAAGATCAGAGAAACAGAGCAGCTCTTAGCTCTACAAAACCCTCAGAACCAAGAGGACAAGATCCTGTCTCTATGAAGAATCAGATTGAATCGTGTACTCTTCCTGTCTGTTCCTACCTTACATTTCTCTCGCCACCCATCCATATCACTTCCTGTCTCTACCTCTCTAGTGCTAGGATTAAAGGAGTGAGTCACCACCACTTGGCTAGGCTTCTCTTTTAGACTGATTCAATTTTGTGAAGCCCTGGGTGGCCTTGAACGCACAGAGATCTGTCTGCCTCTGTCCCCCAAGTGCTGGGATTAAAGGTGTGTGCCAGGATTCTCTGGACCCTATGGCTAACTAGTGGCTAGCTCTGCACTCTGATTTTTAGAAAAAGTTTATTTGTTAAAGCCCAAACAAAATATTACCATAGCTACTGTGAAGATAATTCAATTCTCCTAAAACATCAAGTATTCTTAGTAGCTTAGCCATCTTTCCTACACCATCAATGGTGAGATTTTTCTATGATCCTTATTGGAGGATTTTCTGGAAGACACATAAGATAATTGTAAGAAGCAGACAGACAAAGAGTAAGCCATGACTTACATTCCTAGAATGTACCATTAAGCAATTAACATATCCTCACTTTGATCTGTCACAGAATTACATGATAGATCAACTGAAACAAAACAAATATACAAGCCTTAATTAATCATGGCATTGCTAAAAACACTTGTAAATGTATATCTGATCAAGATGATTACAAAAAAATAGCTCCTTTATCAAGCCATAGTTAAATCATTCACTGCAACTGTCAGTCTTCACACAATGCTTCTCTGTCTCCAAGAAAATAATCTGTAACATAGAAAAGTAGTAACAATTAATTTAGAAAAAATCAAAACAATCCACATTGTCACAAATCCCTAATTTTGCAGTTTGTAGATTTTGTAAGTAGTCATAATGCCATGATGGTTGTGAAGTCTCCAAGATTTCCTACAATATTGTAGACTTTATTCAACATAAGCAAAGTCAACTCGGAGAAGATGTAACTCTCTAGTGCAAATGTTCTTGGATTTTTTTTTATTTGCTATAAAGTCAGATAATCTGCTTGCAATATAAATCCTGTAAAATTCACAAACTTCCCTGTAGTTGTAAAGATTGTAGTTCTCATACCTGCCACTGGTTAGTGCAGATGCTGATCATTGAGTTGATTATCCTACTTTCTTAAGCTTTACCATTTCAGTCAATTCTCTGTTATTCATGAGCTGATTATCCAGGTGGTAGATCACCTCTGTTCCTGCTTCCCTTTCCTCTTTCCTCTACTACATGTCAGAAGCCTATTCCCATACTCATTAGCATTTCTACCAGTGGGTGAGCAATATTAGGGAGGGGAAATGAAATGCCAATCAGTCAATTTTATTACTTGTTAGCAGCCCTTATAAAGGTTTGGTGGAAGAAGAAATTTTAAAATAGTTGTTGAAATTAGGTTTGGGGATTATCTATGGCTTTTATTTATTCATGCTCTCTCACTTGTCCATTAGCATAATCTATGTCTGTTGCACAGCACAATTATCTTGAATAAAAACGTGCTTTAACTGAAGAGAGTCACGTTTTATTAATAAAGCTGTGTAGAGTCTGGAAAACACATTGGGAGCTTTCATTATGGTAGTATAAATATACATGTAAAATATTATGATTAAAAGTGACTACTTAAGTAATGTTGGTAGTATTTAATAATTGATATTTGCAGCATAGAAATGAAGCCATCCAATGAAGTATGCAAAATTTAAAGTTTTCACCTGGAGTTTTTCATATATTTTCTGCTTTCTGTTGCTTCCCAGCTCAGAGCTGTAGAATTTCTAATGGGTAACACAAACAATGCAAATGATTACACTAGCCGTATCACATCCCCGTTCAACAGAAAACTCAGCACAGTGGTTACTTTTAGGAATACAAATCAATAATGTGAATATCATATTTGACATCTGCACCAGCTAACTTAATGTCAACACAGCTAGATTGTCTGAGAAGAGGGAATCTTAATGGAGAAAACACCTCCACCAGATTGGCCTATAAACAAGTCTGCGGGCCATTTTCTTGAGAAAATGAGAGGGTACAGAGTATTGGAAATGGTGTCATTCCTGGTCAGGTGGGTCGGGGATATATAAGAAGGCAAGCAGAGTAAGCCATGGGGAGCAAGCCAGTAAGCAGGGTTCCTCCATTGCCTATACACCAACTGCTGCCTCATGGTCCCTGCCTTGAGTTCCTGTTGATTTTCCTCAGTGAAGGGCTATGATCTAGAAATGTAAGACGAATTAACTTTCCTCCCCAAGTTGCTGCAAGTTATTTCATTTATCATGGCAATAGAAGACAAAGTGGAACAACAGTCTAAATTGCTGATATGCCCAAGTTGGTAGAGTATTTCATCTAGATTCTTTAATTGTCAGACATCAAGCAGAGAGATATCTTATATCAATTGGAATTAGTAAATCTTTTTTGCTGCTGTTGTTTTTACTTTTTAATATTTTTAATAAAGAAGTTTTGCTTTTTTTTTACAGCTCAACCTTTAGTTCTACTTCCCCTAGCTCTCACCACCTCCCCTCTTTCCTAGGTAAGAACATCTTCTTTCCAGTTCCTAAGCCTTGATAAGTGTCGACTTTTTTATCTAAGAATATAAAGTCCTGGAGTTACTAAATATACAATCTTTCATCCCATATACAGCAAGAGTATATAATTTGTAATAGTCTCCTGCTATGTAGATTCATAATAAATGTATGTTTACATGCAACCTGAAGTTTGTATTAGCATTAAAATTTTAAGAACCTTCCTTTAAAAATATTTCTAGGATAGACCATGAGAAGAATATCTTCCTGGTGCGGAAGCAACTTTTTGTATGAATATGTGTTAAATACAGTAGAAGTTATTTTGATAGACATTTTTTATTAGTTAGAACCCTGCTATTTTTATTAGTTACAATTAATATGGAATGAACAGTATGCAATAATAATTTGCCTGAGCTTTTCTAAAATTGTTATTACCCATAATAGATAGGGTAATATGGCTAAGAGTTGGGAATATTTGCGTGTTTGTGTAGAGATGAGTGTGATGTAACATTAATCACTGCATCATTAGAATCTCAGACTTCAGCCCTTTCCAAAAATGGATTTTTGACTGAAAGTTCTCATCAACTTTTTAAAAATTTATTTATTTATTAAAATTTTCTACCTCCTCCCCACCTCCCTTTTCCCTCCTCCTTCCCCCTCCCTCTTCAGTCCTAAGAGCAGTCAACTTTTTAAGAATTAATAATTTAGAAACAAGATTATGAGGATACAGATAGGTTATTTCTATTTCACTGAAAGATTCTCTATAAACATTCTTACGCTTTTGGATCAAGCAGATGATATATATGAGGAAGGTGTGTATGTGTATGTGTGTGTGTGTGTGTGTGTGTGTGTGTGTGTGTGTGTGTATGTGTGTGTAAGAACCTGGACATTTCCATCTGCTATATTCCCAAACCGAGCTCCATTTCTGATATTCTACCCAAACCATCATCTAATATTTCTTTCCTTGGTCAAGGGAAATAATGGAATGCTCCTTGGTTCAATCTAATGTAATTTGACAGGAACCTAACAGCCTTTTCAGATACTAAGGTAATAGTGTTGAGAAAGTGGTAGTTGTTTCATATTATGGATCTTGAGCTCATGTGTAACCAGAGTTCAAATACAACATGAAAATTCTTCAAGGCTAAGTTTGGACAGTTGTGCCTATAGTCTAATTGAAGGATTCATTTATGACCTAGTTGGTAGGTTGGGATCTTTTAATTTTCTCTTGGGCATGTGCTTATGAGACTGACATGCCATGTTTTGAATACTTGGTATGGAAAGAAAAGTAATTCAAAGAATTATAAATTGTTTAATTCCAGAATGTCTGCTAATGGTAATACAGAAAAAACTCCATCTAATAGAATAGATGCTATAGGTAATTTGCTTAAAGGACATTAAATCACACAAAGTAGAATTAATCTAGAGATGAACTAAAAGTTACGAGACATTCTCACTAGGCCTGTTAGGTATTTGCAAAAATTATAATAATAGAATGGAAATGTTTGCTCACCAGCTTTGGCTAGTTCCATCTCTAAATACAATGTCTCTAAGAGGCAGTATGAAGTCTAGGCAGGGGTCACAATGAATTTTAAGTCCTGATCTACCAAAAAGCCCCAGTTTTGTTCTTAAGAAAAGCATAATTCTACCAGTGGGTAGGTTATCTCAGGCAACAACTATCCAAAAAGACCTTAACTTGTGTGCTTAAGAAATAATTTTGGTGACAAATTTGTAGTCTACCATCTGTACAAGTGACCACAATTGCCATCTCCTGTCTTTGTTTAAATCATTCACAGTATAAACTGGAACTGGCACCTAAAAGTAACTCAAGGACATGACAGAGCATGTAAAATGTACAATTCTACATAATAAGTTAGGTAAAATCTACTTGAGGCCAACTTCTCTTTGAACATTAGCCAGACCTGGACAAGTGCCATTAAAGAGCTTTGACTTTATCAATTTCTAAGCATGCTGTGTGATTTCTCTTTATTTCTACAACGATTGGACCTTCATATTCAACAAGGGATGGTATGGATGTTACAGGGGGATGATGTGCTTAGCCTTATATGTCAGGACTATCTGCTCCCCGATAATGACTTGGAGACTTACTATTAATTATGGAAGCTCAGCAGACAGCTTAGGCTTTTTTATAACTATCTCTTATAACTTAAATTAGCCCATTGCTATTAATTTACTTTCTGCCTAGTGGCTTTATTTCTTCATATAAATGGAAACCATCATGTTTGTTTTGTATGTTCTGGCATCTCTGCCTTCTTCCCAGCATCCTCTCTGCCTGGAAATCCTGCCTAGCTATTGACCACTCAGAATTTTATTAAACCAATCAGAGTGATACATCTTCACAGTGTACAAAGAATTTCTTCCACAACATTTTCTTCTTTTTGTCTAAATGAATGGTAAAGGTTTTAACTCTAATATAGTGAAGCTATATGTAATAAGAACAATTATCAGATAAGATCTAAATAGAAAGGAATTAACTTTAACAAATGAAACTATATACAATAAGAGCAATTATCAAGTAAGAATTGTGTTCACAAGGCCCAGCCCATATGTATTTGGCAAAATCAGAGATAATGCTACATTATTTATCTTATCTTGATGAGTCTGAAATTTTGTATATAATACACTTTCTTTCAAGACTAAAGAAATTTATAACTATAAATATCTACTGTTAAACCACATCAAAGACCTGAGAAGGTTATAATATTACAAAATTATTATTCTGCAACTGAATGAGACTGTTTTATTAGTAAAAGTCATCCACTAGCCACTTTGGTGGCTCCAACCACATCAAAAAAAATATTTAAAGCAAAAATGGCCATAATTATAGCCTAAAGAAACTGCAGATCACAATCCATGAAGAGGCATTTTCACATTCTTAAGATGTGTTTGGCCCAAATAGATTTATGCTCACATACTTGGAAAGCTCTTACCAGTCCCCCCCAGTCTTGACCACCTTTGGCGTTGTAAGTTGTGAGTTTCTATTGCTTCTATGGGGAAAAACTGAATGAAGACTATCCCTGAATATTAACAATGTTAATATTTTTAGGATCAACCATATTCTACAGATCATTTAGCATCTGTGCAACCAGGATCTCTGCCAACATAGTCTGCATTCCTTGTTCTGCCATGACCCATGAGATCAACCCTAAATGACCAGGGACTCTAGATGGAGAAACTATATTATGAACCTGCTGTCCTCCAGTTCGTGAACAATTCATCTTTCTACAGAATTGAAGAATTTATCTTGTACAGGACAAAAGGGACAAAGTATATAAAGAAGAAAATGTCAACCTTGTCTTATAGATGCTGTTCTTTCTTGTTTTCCAATAGAATGAGCAACACCCTAAGAGAAAGATTATTCATTTAGTGACCTAATATATTTCCATGGGCAATAATAGTGTCTGATAAAATGTGACCAAGAAAGAACATACATTGAATGAATAAATGTGGAGGCCATGTTGAGAAGAGGGTCAGGTAGTTGGCACAACTATGTCTCTACATTTCACAGAACCATTTCTTACTGCTTTTGAATGTATATAGTAGATGTTTTGAATATAGTAGATGTTTGGGTGCATAACATGTAGTTTTTTAAATTATTACTTTTGATGTTGTTGTGTTAAATGTCCACCATGTAAATACAAGCAAAAAGTTTCTTTTGGGGGAAGCATACTTTGTGTGTATTCTGCTCCTTTGATAGTGTAAGCTTTGTTAGAGTAAGAAAAAATAATATTAGAAGTTAATGAAAGAGGCTAGAGGGATGACTCAGAGTTTTAGAACATATAACGGTTTTCCAGAGAACTCAATTCCAGTTATCAGAACTCATGTTTAGTAGCTTTACATTCATGTGTAATTCCAGCTCCAGAGGATCTGATGCTTTAGGAGCCTGTGGCCACATAGATTCATGTTCATATGCAACCCCCACACATACACACTTAAACATAAACAAGTCTTTTTTATTGAAATTAGCCAGGCATGGTGGCATATATCTTTAATTTCAGTACTTAGGAGGCAGAGACTTGCAGATTTCTGAGAGTTTGAAGCCAGTCTCTATACACAGTCATTTCTAGGCCAACTGGGGCTACTAAGTGAGACCATATCTCAAAATAAATAAGTATATAAATAAATAAATGAAATAAATTAAAATGTAATTGCTATCTAAATCTCTCCCTGTTTCTAAAAGAACTCTTGATTATTATATTTAGAACCAAAAGTAGAGTATCAGGAAGATTAGAATCATTACTCCCTAAACTCTGGGCTGTCATTGACTTCATATTTATTTCATCAAAGGAAGGCATTGAACTGCACAGTGCCTCTGTGGCAACCAAGGCTCTCCATAACTACACATGTTTATATGTTGATAATAATGCCTGGGGCATCTCCTAGATTTCCCTAGAAGCTATGGTCCCCTTAGCTGATTCAGATATTTTGATATCAATAAGGATATATATATATATATATATATATATATATATATATATATATAATTTAACTTTATTATCAATAAGATTTTTGGGGGTTCCTGCATTTGAAAAATAATATTATCTTAGTCTAGTTGGAGAAACAGAGAAGTCGATAAATGTCTACAGCATTAACCATATAATTAATACACTTATCAAGTGCAAATAATGAGGAGAATAAAGATGATTGGTTTAGCCTACAGGCGCATGAGAGGCTACATAAGAAATCTTTTTTCTAGGAAGGTTCATGAGGAATTCTTACTGTTGTGGCATAAGTAAAATACAATTAGAGATGGACTTGCGAGTGACAATTATGTCTAAGACACTGAGTCACTATGCAAGGATATTGGGCCATTTTATGAGGTGGGAAATATGATCAAAGGAAAGAGCATGCACAAATGCAGTACTGTTTAAAAGTCATATACAATTTAAAATTTGTTTTAATTTTTTATTTACATTTTATATTTTGTACATATTGTTAGGGGTCAACTATTTTTGATGATAATGGGTGACCAGACCAGCCTTCAGAGCGTTCTCTGTTCTACTACTGATCTTACTTGTGGTGTGACCATGTTCATTATAATCTCAAAGGAGAAAAAAACCTTGTTTTAAAAAAAGGCAACAAAAAAACAATCTTATTCTGAGCATTCCAGTAACATTTTTTGTGTATGTACCTAGCTGTACTATAAGTAGTTGGTTTATATGAGATAGTTAAAAAGGACAAAGATAAAAGATTTCTTTTTTTCTTCCTTTTTTTTGTCTATGAAGTTGCTGTTTATTTATTTATTTATTTATTTATTTATTTGGCCTGTTTGATGTATGTGTGAAACAATGTCCAACAATAAACCGGAATTTTATTTTGCTGAGTTGTTCTTAAAAAAAGTAATAAAAGAATAAAATGAGAACAGCAGCTCCAACATAAAGGCTCTGAAAAATTTTACATATTTACTTGTTCACCCATTCATGCATTCATTCCCCCCATCGATCATATTTATGCAACAAAAGGAAATATCAGAGTAATATTAGATGCATTTAAAACTACCACAGACATAACAGAGCTTATCCTGTCATCTGGGAGATATTAAATAGCTCAGTAAACAAACACACAAAGAATCATTCTGTGAAAAACCTGTAATGGTTGTAGCCACAAAGTAAGAAGGTGATTCACAATGTCTTTGCAGTCCTCACATCTCATATGCACTCCCATGGTAACCCAGGGGAAAGAGAATGGCTTGGTGACATTTATGTAAACCTCTAAAATCTTGTCTCTAGTCATCTGAGGTTCGATAGATGGCATGTTCTTCACACAATCATTGTAATGGAAACAACAGAAATATCAGGTTGTCACAAATGTAATTGTGGGTTTTTGCATTGCTGTAATTTGGTATTTGATATTAAAATACATTCTTCATCAACATGGTTCTGTTATACATCACTTAATAAGTATCTTTCTCTTTATATACTTTTGCTAAAGTTTTATTACTTGCTGCATATTTTTAGATTTATTTTATACTGTGGAAATTATCTTAGGTAAAAAGTAAATATAAGCTCTTTTCTTATTTATATTCAACATCAATCATAAATCAATATAGAATTTCTAGCATCAATAATGCATTTTTCATAGGGACTGCAAAGGAACAGATGCTGTGGTGCTGGCTCAAGACATTTTACATAGGAGAAGAAATCTGAGAATCACAAGGTTATTCTGTCAAAAGTTGACAATGACCAAGTGAAAGTAATCATACAAGCTAGGCCAACACAAGAAATGCCAAAGACATCATGTGGACCATTAAGTGATCATTTGGTATTAACAGCTATTTGACATGTGAACAGGCTCAGTAAATGGATCCTAATAGGAAAATCAAGTAATTTTGAAGGGTTATCTTATTCACCAACAGGTACTGTTGAGAAATGGACCGGTTTTGGGCTTTGAATTTGGTGTGTAATGAAAAGTGAAGTAGACGGCAGTTGGTGATGGCCAGCTCAGTGTCTGGAAAAAAATGAAGCACCATAATACTTTTCAAAGCCAAATTTGCACAAGAAGAAACATCATAGTGCAAATTGGTGGTCTGTAGTAATTATGATACACTCAAGCTCCCTGAGTCTCAATGATTCCTAAGATGTCTGTTAGGCTCAACAGGGAGGGCCTCATTCTTCTTCAAGACAATGATCAACACTAGGTTTAACGTCTTAGACTTTAAAAGTTTAAAATCATGAACTATGATTAGTGATGAGAGATGTTCATTTGGTGTTCCATTTCTGCAGTTTTTTCACTATTTCATTTAGAATGCCCATATATATTCTTATAATATTATATATATTAAATTATAGGAAACTTCAATTGTATTTTTTCCATATGACTCCTCAAATGGCTCTTTTGATTTAGGTGTTCCTCGCCTTATTCCTTCACCTGCTTTCTCAACTCTTCTTCCTTGTTTGATCCTCTGCCTCCTATTTCAGTTCCTGCCTCATTCATCATATCTATCTATTCTCTTTATCATGCACAGGGAGAGACATCTCTACCCAGTAGTCCCTAACTCTAACTTACCTCTGTGGTTATATGGAGTTTAGTTTGTTTATACATCACTTAAAGTCTAACATCCACATACAATAAAATCATGCCAACTATGTCTTTCTGGGTCTGAGTTACCTCAAAAAGAATGATATCTTTTCTAGCTCCACCCATTTAACTGTAACTTACATAATTTTGTTTTTAAAAGCTATGTAATATTCCATTGTGCAAATATATCATATCTTCTTTATCAATTCACAGTTTGGTTGACATCTAGGTTGTTTTCAATTTCTGGTTATTATGAATAGAGAGGAGCAATGAATATGATTGAGCAACTGTCTTTGAAGTAGGATGAACCACCCTCTGAGTGTGTGCTCAAGGGCGGTAGAGCTGAATTTTAGGCTAGATCAATCCCATCTTTCTGATGAACTATCACACTGATCTACACAGTGACAATACAATTTTGAACTCCCACAAGCTATTACTGAGTGTTCCTTTACTCCATATCCACACCTGATGGTGAAGCTCAAACAATCATAGCTGGTTAGGATGTGGCCACCTGGAGCCCAGGTAGAAAAACTGGGAAATGTAGGTGCGTGCTCTCTCTCTTTGCAGTGCCCGCCGGACCTATTGGATTTCCAAACTCCCATTCTTATAGTGTAAGTTTTCCCCTCTCTGACCATTAAAGTATTCCTGTTACTCTTGAACTAGCCTGGTTACTTATCATACCGACCTAAGTCGCAACACACACACCAATATGAACTGTCATTGGTTTTGTTGCTCTCAATCATGCTTATTGGCAAAAGATGAAATCTCAAAGTGGTATCCAAATGAAGCTTCCAGTGCTGGGAATAGTCTACATTTATTTATTGGCAAAAAAGTGCCCCATGGAAGCCCCCCCCCCACAACCCAGGCTATTGCTAGGGCTTTTGTGGCTCTCCACAAACTGACCATCAGGTCCTATGGATGAAACAACAACAGCACAAGTCATTAAAAACAGAAGTTAAGATGATGCCTGCATAGAGCCTTCACCCCTTCTTATTTGTAACGTGGTACTGGAAAGTATTCTTCAAAACTACAAAAGGAGAAATACAAAAATCAGCTCAGCTACAAAACCTTCAGTCTATACAAGTGACCTACTTATAAGATAAGTGATATAATAGTGGAACAAAACTTGAATCAGTAACCAACCAATTTCTGGTTTGAGTTAATGACTACCCCATTAAATGGAACCTACAACTAATGATGCTTGGGTAACCAATAACTTGAGACTAGATAGGCCATGAACCTAGGGGAAAACCCAATGCTATTCTTCTTCTAAAAGATTATAGCAATCAGATGATTCCTAATGAACTTCAGCTATGCATATATATGTCCCTTGCTCAGCCATTATCAGAGAATCTTAATTATGTAGCATACAGGCCAAATGCAGAGAACTCTGTGGAAAAAGAGGCTGAAAGAGTATAAAAGTCAGAGAGGATAGAGGACCCTGAAGAATTAAGATCTAAACACAACAGATCAGGCACACATATTAACTCACTGAGGCAATATTCACAGGGTCTGTGTGGGTCTACATTAGATGTGGGGGGCTGTATCAGATGGGGTCCTACAGCCAAAAAGAGAAGTGGACATATGCTTCTATCTCTAACCTAGAAACTGTCTCCAATGAGCTGTCACTTGGAGAAAATTAAATTCTTATTTGCAAATTTTGTCCATTGGTGATAGCTTCTGATTGCCAGACTCCATTTGATGAATAAACTAGAATTGATTGATTAAAAAAATAAAGAAAGAAAAATGAGTAAGAAAGAAAGAAAAATGAGTAAGTATGGAGTGGTGGGAAGATGTGATCAAACTACTGTACATGAAACCTCAAATAATTAATAAAAATATAAACCAATTAGAAGTCTTTCTTGAGCTCCATACATAAAATTTGAATATTTTTCCAACAAGAAATTTGTTTATTACTGCTGTATAAAATCCCGAGCTTTGGGGATAAATGTGCTCTTGGAATGTATTCTCTGCAAAATGGAAATCAGCATCTGCCTGTAGGAAGCTTCACCTTGTTTTGAAGGAAGACCATTTGTTGGTTTCCTGCTGCTTAGCCCCAAAATAGCCACACAGATACTGTATTAATTAAATCACTGCTTGGCCCATTAGTTCTAGCTTCTTATTGGCTAACTCTTACATCAAAATTTAACCCATTTTTATTAATCTGCTTATTGCCACGTGGCTGTGGCTTACCGGATAAAGTTCTGGTATCTGTCTCCAGAGGGGGCTTAATGGCTTCTCCTTGACTCCACCCTTCTTCCAGCATTTAGTCCAGTCCTTCCCAACTAGCTCTGTTCCGTCCCTCCCTGCTCTGCTATAGGCTCAAAACAGTTCTTTATTCATTAATGGTAATCACAGCATACAAAGGGAAATCCCATATCAACCTTGTAAAATGTTGGTCAAATTCTTGAAGACACGTTAAGTGTTAATAAAAAATACAAAGAGGATGGGTCAGCAAATTTCATAGTCAACTATTTAAAAAAAATATTTTGTCCTTTTTTTTATTGAAAATATTTTTTATAACAATATATTATGATTGTACTTTCCTCTTCTTCTCCTTCCAGTTCCTTCCCACCTCCCTCCCATCTGGAACCATTTCCTTTCAGTCTCTCCTTAAAAGATAAACAAATATCTAAGGAATAATAACAAAATACCATAAATAGAAAAACCAAACAAATTGAAATATGGCAAAACATACAAACAAGAAAATGAGCCAGAGAAAAAAACGTAAGAGGAACACACATGATGTAGAGAAGCCTACATTTGTAGACTGGAATCTCATAAAATCCCTAAACTGAGGGACTTGGAAATCTGCAAAATATGCATGGAACCTGTAATGAAGAGAGAAAATGTGCTGACTTAACATTATGAGGCAGGGACCTTTGGGATATGCCATTAAGTCTGTTTGGGTTGGTCATCTACTGCTGGACATGGGGCCTGCCTGTTAAAAGTGGTGTGTTTCCAGTCATACCAGCACCATTTGTTGAAAATGCTTCCTTTTTCTATTGTATAATTCTGGCTTCTTTGTTAAAAATCAGGTGTCCATAGGTGTGTGGATTTATGTCTGGGTTTCTCATTCCATTTGTCCTCCTACCTGTTTGTTCTTATGCTAACATAATATATTATTATTATTATTACTATAGCTCTGTAGTAGAACCTGAAATCTAGGATGGTGATAACTCCAGAAGTTCTTTTATTGTATAGGTTTGTATTTAGCTCTTCTGGGTTATTTTTTCATATGATGCTGAGTATTGTTCTTTTAAGTTCTATAAAGAATTGTGTTGGAATTTTAATGCTGATTGTTTTAAATACATAGGTTGTTTGTGGTAAAATGACCATTTTTACTGTGCTAATCCTAGTGATCCAAGAGCATAGGAGATCTTTACATCTTTGATATCTTCTCCAATTTCTTTATTCAAAGCTTTAAAATTCTTGTCATACATGTCTTTCACTTGCTTTTTTAGGGTTACAACAAGATATTTTATAGTACTTGTAGTTATTATAAATGTTGCTGGTTTCCCTGATATCTTTCTCAGATCAATTATTACTTGTATATATATGAGGGCTTCTAAAGGTGTTTAGCAGATGTAGGAGGTTTCTGAAAGAATTTGGGGGTTTGCATATGTATATATCCTATCATCTTGTCTATAAATATTAATACCTTGATTTCCTCACTTTCAATTTGTATCCCCTTGATCTTCTTTAGTTGTCTTATTGCTTAGCTATATATTCGAGTATTATATTGAATAGATATGGAAAGAGTAGAAAGCTTTGTCTCATTACTGATTTTGGTGAAATTGTTTTAATTTGATGTTGGCTATTTAATTTGATATTGACTATCAGCTTGCTGTATATTGCTTTCCTTATGTTTAGGTATGTTCCCTGTATCCATGATCTCTTCAAGACTTTTATCATAAAGGGGTATTCAATTTTATCAAAGGTCTTTTCAGCATCTAATGAGATGATTGTGTGGCTTTTTTTCTTTCAGTTTATTTATATGGTGGACTACATTGAAGGTTTTTATATGTTGAGTCATCTCTGCATCTCTGGAATGAAGCCCACTTGATCATGGTAGCTAAACTTTTTGATGCATTCTTGAATTGTGTGAGTACTTTATTACATTCCAACCACAGTTTTCCCTCCCACTCTTCCTCACCACCCCCGGCTCTCCCCTCTCCCCTCCTAGCTCCTCACCTATTCCTCCCAGTGGGTAAGTGCTCCCACTGGCAGTCAAAAATGTCTGGGACATTAAATTTGGGAGATAGTGATGAAACTTGGACTATCTGAGGTACCTCTGGAGGTAGAACCAGGATCTATCCCTGGTATATGAACTAGCTTATTAGAGCCCATTCCCTATGGTAGAATGCAGGGTTTAGCCTTAATTGATGGAGGATGGGGCTTGTCCCTGCCCCATCTTACTGTGCCAGTCTTTATTACTTCTGTTCCAATTTTATGTCTTGAATAGTTCCCTTTTCCTGTTCATTTTTTTTTGATTTTCTTGACATTCTTTAAGGGATTGGTTGATTTTGTTTAATTTTTTCTATTGTCTTCTACTCAATTTCTTTAATGGAGTTTTTCATTTACTCTTCAAAGACCTCTATCATCATCATCATAAAGTTGGTTTTAAGATCATTTTTTTGTGTGTGTTTTCACTATGTTGGAATATTTATGTCCTTCTATAATGGGGTGGCTAGGCTCTGGTCATTACATATTGATCTGACTTTTGTTATTTGTGTTTATACACTTATATTTAAGCATCTGGATTTGGAATAACTATAGATCTAGGTTTCAATTTATGAATTTGTCTTTGTTGGATAGGTGTTGTCATACTTAGTTTCTCTTTCCACTTTTGTCTTCCGGATCTTGTGACCTGTGGTTAAGTAAAGTGTCTCCACCCATGCTGGGGATGGAATTCTGATGCCCTGGATGGTCTCTATTCCAGCAGGCTGTTGCTGCTCAAGTTTTGGGATATTTTGGCTATATACACTTGTGACTTCTGACCTGGCCAGAGGTCCTCTGTGTTTCAGATGTTGGCCTAGCTTCTGGTGGAATATGAGGCTTCCATATTCTTATATCTTATAAAGGAAGCCCTCTGCCAAATTTGAATGTTGAGAAAAAACAAGGAGAATGATAGTAACATGGTAAGATTTCTTTTGTAAAACATGGGCCTTGCATGTTGGCCAGATACATTGTTGGACTACACAGAGCCTGAAAACCTAAAAATGAGAAGGGAAAACAAGAATGTGGTCCATGTGCAGGAGTGTAGGCAGGTCAGAAGACAATTTATGTTAATAAAGATACATGTGGTTTTGACTGAGTTGAATGCCTCAGAGGTAGGGAAGTGAAAGACTTGGGCATAGAACTTATCTATGTATCCTTTATGGATTTAATATAATATAGGAACAAGCATGAAGGAAGACCATTTGAAACCCTATACATTGCAGGTACTTCTTCACTTTCTCTTTTCCATTTTTTCCCTCTCTAGTGTTTTCTGTATTGCACATTTGAAGTAAGCACAGATTAGTATAGAAATTTTTGCTTTATTTTAAATACCAAGCTTTAAAGTAACATGATTAACATACTAAATCTATTTAAGTCACGGCTGTATTGTCAATAAAATACTCCCTACTTGACTAACAAGGCAGGAATCTTCTAGTATCTAAAGTAACCAGGAACTTTGTTTTCTGAAATTAGATTGCCCTATGTTAAGTAACAAGTTATTAGTTTACTATAATATGCAAGATACAGCAATGGCAAATCAATTGGCTACCATAATTTTAAAAGGAAATAAATTGATGTTAAAATACCAATTATCAGGGAATTGAGACAAATATTTTGTATATATTATGGACACTGGGTCAAGACCTCCGGGGACTAGTTTATTTTCCTGACACATTTACACATAGTAGAAGCTGTGACCTATGAACTTTACAGTAAGAATGAGTTCTATTTGCTGATAAATAGAACTCAGGTTTATGACCTAGAGAAGAATAAGAATAAGACAGATTTTATTGATGTAGATTCTATTGATTGAGGAATCAAAGCACATGGAACTTCTATTATGGGCGGATGTGTTCTATTTACTTGAAAGATAAAACTCAGGATCAGGACCTAAAAATGCTCAGCATATTTGGGAACTCAGTAAAGTTGGCTCACAGAAGAGCAAAAACACCACCAGGTTGATTGGTAAGTTTTCCCTTTGGAGTTCCAGACACATATTATTATCCCCATAATTGTACAAGTAAATTGTGACACAATGAGGCTATGTAGATTGTGGGAAGTACCCTCATTTTAAATAGCTGAAATCTAACTTCACGTCTTTAAGATTTCAGAACTTGGGTTCCATTGACTAGGAATAACCATTTTCAATGTCACAGTATTCAATTCTGGTTCTAGCTTTACCACCTCTATGACATTTACCCCACACAAAGTTTCACATAGGGGTTAAACTGAAAAAACTAATTGAAATTCCTCTGATGATTAAATGATAGTGATAAGCAAAATTAATTGCTAAGAATTATGGTGTTTGGCCTTGTCCCTTTTGCTTTATTCACTCAAAGTCAAAACTATTGTCTTTTTTTAAATTCCTGTTTTACATTAATATATATTTCTATAGGACAAGGATATTTGGAAACAAGTTTTAATAGAAAATAAGCAAATATACAGAATTTTGTAACATATGATATTTATTTAGTTTTCAAAATTTAGATCTACATATTTGACATAATTTTAATCAGTTGACAAGTATCTCTCAGTTTGAGGAACTCAAAGAGTGTTTTTGTGACACTTTAGTTCTTGGTGCGGTTTGTTCCTATTCAACAAAAGAATTTGGATGCTTGAGAGAAAGGTGATTTATGCTGCATTTACATGCAGAACCAGTTCAGTTGTTAGGAGGGTCAAGTCATTCAAAACCCAGATTTGACAGAATCTAGATTGCTAAAGTAGTCTTCCTTAAGATTAGTATGGCTTGAGACCTTAAATATTCATCATTAATAAAAATTCTGTGACATTTTTCAAAGGAACATTTGCCCAGGTCATTTGACCAGATGCCAAGTTAAATCATTAAGCCATGGCCAACTGCCATATCATTTTTCTTTCTTTACTTAATATTATAGATTTTTTTTATTTAAAGGAAACTTAGATAGAATTTTACTTGAGCAGAAACTGAATAAGTGGACTTCTAAATTTCAGGAAATGCCTTGCCTTAGTCCAGAACCTTGGAGGGCTTCACAAATTTCTCCTTGGAATGGCCATAGAGATGATAAAGGAGACCATCTCTGAGATTTTAATATTGAAATTCTAAATAGGATTTATACTTTAAGATATATGAATAGGAAAGAGGCCACTTTTGTTATTGCTGCCATACAAGGGGTTGCTGCTGTTATTTTGATCCTGCTAATAGAGTTTTTCTGTGGGTTTTTATTTATCACAATTTACTGGAAACAAACATGATATGTGTAATTGTTGGCATTGTATTTAAAATCATGAAGATTTAAGCGATATAGATTTGCTTATTACATAATATGCTGTATATATGCTGATTATATTGCATATATCTTTCATAATTAATGGTCATCTCTATTTCTAGCAATATCTTCAATTGAATTTTTGCTTATACTTTGAAAATCTGCATTTTGATCTGATCTACATCCCCCCACTACCAACTGTAGCTTCCTTTGTGACAACAACCATCTCCTTCCCTCTTCTAAGTAGTCTTAAGAAAATGAGTGCTATTATTTATAAGTTCTGTTTC
Organism: Myodes glareolus; assembly: GCF_982192425.1. NCBI lineage: Eukaryota > Metazoa > Chordata > Mammalia > Rodentia > Cricetidae > Myodes > Myodes glareolus. The sequence goes on from NC_142028.1 coordinate 13,632,375, forward strand.
CAATTAGTGCTGACAGTATGCCCATGGGAGTTGGGCCAACCTCTGGTGCATAGGCAACATGACAGTATCCACATTTCCAAAAAAAAAAAAAATAAGTGACCTCCCTCAGTAGTCATCACCTGTTAGTAGCTGGAAACCTAGCCACAGCATTCCATGAGTTCTCTCCCCATCTGGTGACGACAGTTTGACTGGCTTAATCTTACAGGGATCTGTAACATGCTGCCTTAGTTGGTGGAAGTTGTTGGGTGTTTCCTTGATGCCAGGTCCAGATGATAGAATTTTACAGTTGTTTTCCTTGTTCAGTGATATTTACATTTTCGACCTGTACTTCCACCATGTTCCTTGGTCCTTGGGTAAAGAAATGTCAATAAAGACAGCACAATTACCACTGAGGACCCATGACCACTTATTTTCAGCAGTTTTACTTATGAATACATATTAATTACAAGTCACTGCCAAAGAAGCTTCCCTGACCAATGCTGAGTGCAGTGCAAATCCATGATTTTAACACAAATAGAAAGTAGTTTGACAGCACAGTTAGCAAAATATATTCACTATCTTCCTAACTCAGTCTTTTGAATGCCCCAGTTATGAGGTTTTAATTGGGTTTGCTGTACCAGACTAAGTACCTCCATACAGCAGAACTCACATACAATTAGAAAGTGGTTAGTTGGCCTTCTAAACTTCTTTCTACCTTTAATCAAAAACTACTTAGCTTATCTGTGTTACAGCATGCAAGATCCAGAACTCTGTAAGAACACTAACTAAAGTCTTATGTCTCCACCTTCCCATGTAGCCCCTTATATTACTTAGCAGCTATGCAGCATGCAAGATTTCCCTATCAGTTTGAGACTCATTTCTCCTTAACCTGAAACCAAAGTGTATGATGACTTCAGAAATAGTCTTACCACTTAGTTATGGTGGACAACAAGGAACAACAATTCTAGCCTGTGTTGTTTTGGGTGTCTCTGATCTTCCCAGTCAAATGACTTACAGAGAAGTGTCCCTCTTCAGATAACATTTTCCATAAATATCTTATGTCTTCTGAGAGCAGCATTGTCCATTCTTGCAAGGGGCTGTGTAATAAGTCTTCTTCTGTCTCCCCAGCCAGCTCCCAAATAATAACACTGAAATTTCTTATTAATTATGAAAGCTTATTCTTTAGCTTAGGCTTGTTCCTAGCTAGCTTTTATAACATAAATTAATCCATTATGTCAATCTTTCTCTGCCATATGGCATTAACTCTCTTGCATCTTGTGCATCTTGTATCCTCTCTACGTCTCCTCACTCTTCCACTTCCATTGTCTTCCTGTAAATCCAGCTTCTTCCTTCTGTCTAGGAACTGACCATTCATCTCTCTATTAAACTAATCAGAAAGCATCTTCAAAAAGAAAAATCTTCACAGTGTACAAATATTCTCCAATGTTGCCGCTTCATATCTAAATAAAAAGGAAAGAATTTAATTCTAATGCAGTAAAGCTATACACAATATGAACAATTATCAGGTAAGAATTTGCATTTACAATATCCAGTCCATTTCTACTTGACAAATTCAGAGAAAATACTCTGTAACATGAAGGCCTGGCTTCTTTCGGTTTTTCTGTCCCGCTCGGTCCCCCTGCTGTTTAGTCCCAGAGAAAATCACACAGAGATCTCTATAAGTTATAAGCTGATTGGCCCATAAGCTCTAGCCTCTCACTGGCTAAATCTCACATCTTGATTAACACATTTTTCTGATCTATGTCAGCCATGTGGCTCAGTAGCTTTTTCATTTGGCAGATCACATCTTGCTGCTTCAGTGATCTGTAGTATGGAGCTGTGGGCAGGCCTGCTTTTTGTCCCATGTCTGACTTGGTAGCTGGCTCCATGGCATCTGCCTCATTGCCCTCTTCCCAGCATTCTGTTCTGTTTACTCCACCTACCTAATTTTCTGTCCTATCAAAGGGCCATGACAGTCTCTTTATTAACCAATGAAAATAACACATAGACAGAAGGCCCACCTCCATCAGTGATCTGGGCAGGAGTGGGAGGAATCAACTTCCTCCTCCCCAGAATTCTCCTGCTCTCCTTGCATCATTTCCACTTCCTGTCTGGTTTTCCCGTCAACACCTCCTGCCTGGCCAATCAGTGTTTATTTAAAACATGATTGACAGCATACAGACAATTCTCCCACACCAATACTCTATTAACTATCCTATCTTAAAGAGTACAAAGTTTTGTACCTAATTTACTCTTAATTCTAACTTGTATTACCAAACCAATATTATCTTTTTAGACCTCAAAGCATTTTCTTATAGACAATTAAAACTTTTATGTCTCTCAACCTTATATACATACTACCTCTCTGTGAGTTTCTTTTCTGAATTTGGTAACAAGGAAAACTATAACTATAATTATCTTATTTTTAACTCCATCAGAGACCTAGAAGGGTATAATTTATATAAATATAAATCATAATGCAAAAAGATACACTTTCTGAGAAAACAAAATGTGTCGAGCAAATAAATTCCAAAGCTGTAGTCTGCTTTGACAGTCACTCAAGGTTTCCTCTGCAATTTAGCGGGCATCCATCTTTGGTCTACATACCTAGACTATCAGACAGACTTCTCTGGAGCAGAAATTTTGGAGGACTTTTCTACCTTGATTTAAGAAAGTTTGGTAGTCATTTCCGTTTGCGTTTTGCTGGTAAATTTGGACAACATACTGTTTTTAACCTTATATACATAAAAACCTCAAAGCTGCTAGTTGGATGCAAATTTTGAGTAAATTGTAATAGAGGCATTGTGAGAGGCTGAATCACCTGGGCTATTTGTCTACATTGGTATTTGATCCTTTGTTTCTGAAAACACACAAAATTTTAAAGGTAACATACATATATGCATTAAAACAAATATGGAATGTGTGGTGTGCAGAAGTCAGCTTAAGATCATTTTTTTGTTGTTGTTCTATGTTTGAACAGGCAAAAGGGATCTGTCGGTTTTAGAAGTCAGTTTGGTCTGTATAATCAAACTAAATATAAATCACACTCCATGGTATATGAAAGGAAGATTATTATATATTAATAAGTCTAAGGCGTCTACAAGCCAACAAAATTTATCAAGTCTCAATCAGTCTCCGTACTGTTCCCACAGTAATCAGCATATACAGTACCTGTCCTATAGTCTTTTATTGGATTTTTTCATCATGTGTCCTCAGGAGATCTATCGTGATAAAATCTATTCTTTAATTATTTTGAAGAGAACCAAAAATTTTGTTTCCTGAGGAAACAAAGACATAACCTCCCCCCAATGCAATATGCTTTTTTACTTCCATTTTGAAGTTAAGGCATTTTTAAAATATATAAGTTGGGTTAATTTAGCAGTTTCTATAATCCATTGTTCTCAGAAACCATTTTTTTAATATTAACATTTAAGAAATTCAATGTCAACTAAATACCATATAGGATCCAGGCACCCTGTGTGTTTCCCATACTAACATGGCTTAATTTTTTTATATTCCTTAATTTTTCTTTAAATACTTTATTACTTTTAAACTATTTATTTTTTGCATGAGTATCTATCCCCATTTTCTTTTCTTTCTTCGGCATCTATGCACATTTTTAAGCATACTATATCTATTCAGAGGTTTTCTTAGTCTAGACCTATCTTTACTAAGTGCCTGCAGAAGTATACTTACAGAGTTCTCTGATGTGTGAATCAAACTTTTAACTGCTAAGTGACCACTGTGCAGCTCTGGCAACTGACTCTACACCCCGCAGTTCACTGAGGGCCTACCCTCAGGTCAATAGTGCAGAGAAGGGAGTTTACTATCCCAACTTTGAAACTTTGCTGAGTCAACCTTGTGAACCAGCTGCTCAAGTGCTCTGCTACACAGCAGGGGTTTTTAAAAGAGCCCTGCCTCTGCACACTGCAAACAGTGGGGCTCTTTGGAATTGCCCCATTTTAGGCACCAGTTGTAACAAGCATTTCTGTCCTGACAGCTAGCTCTCAAATAAGGACACAGAAAATTCTTATTAATTATGAAAGTTTGATCTATAGCTTAGACTTGTTTCTAATTTGTTCTTATAATGTTAATTAACCAAATTATATTAATCTACATTCTATCCCACAGAGTTACCTCTCTTACTTGTTGGACTTCCTATTTTCTCTCTGTCTTCACCCTTCTCTTCCTATGCCTGGAAATCCTGCCTGTATATCATTTGACTTTTTTAAATCTTTCGGAAGGTGGCTTAGCAAGGATGCTTCTTCAGTGTGTACAAATACTCTGCAGCAGGACCTCTGAGCAAACTTTTTTATTTTTTGTATTACATTTTATATTTAGCCTACAAGCCAGTGGATTTCCAGAAAGCTTTCTCATACATTATTTTTGATTACCTCACTTCCACCTCTTCTTTTTATTATTGTGACCAAATTCCCACTTAAAACTTTAACTTGAGCTATCCTGTCTATTCTACCATGTCGTCTATGTTCTAATATCACCTCTACTTATGCATTTTACTTGTGCTGCAAGACCTTAGGCTTCCATGGAGCTTGTCATACACTTTTCATTTTTCTGTTCTCTTCCACTTTCTCATTTCACAAGCTGTACACTACTCTCCGTATTTGAACCTTATTGTCATGAAGACTTATTCTTCTATTTCTTTTTACAGACATTTTCCTGTCTCTTCTCCTTAGTATGTCTTCCCCAATAGCTTGTTTCTGATTATCTGGCTTTTACATGAACTCAAGTTAAACTTATCCAAAGGAATTTATACCCTATTAAAGTGATACTTGTCAACTCCTTCCTTGCTGCTAAGAAATGGATTCAATCTACATATCCATCGAGTGGTGAATGAACAATGAATATGTAGCATATAAACACAATAAAATATGACTCAGCTATAAATAAAAATGTAACCATGAACTTAGCATGTAATTTGATAGAATAGAAAAAATTGTACTGAGTAGGGTCACTCAGGATCAATGAGATAAACACCACATGTTCACTCTCAAATGTGGATTCTAGCTTTGAGTTTATATCAATTATTTTAGTAAACTAAGTTACTTAATGGATCAAAGATTGAATTAATATCCTAAAAGCTTTCAATCTTTACTCTACTTGAGATGAAGTCATTAAAAGACTGCGATTTCTTGTTTATCAATAACCAGAATTTAGTGAAGTTTAATTGATTTACTAAAGAAAAAAGCTTTGTTCAATCCATTCATTGATTGTTTTTATAGAACATTTTCTCTTTATTGAGTTATTTATTAATTAAAAAGTTATGCTTCTCTTCAAGCCACAAGGATATTAATGTCAATAGCTACAGTAGGATGTATCTGTAATGTATATATATATTACATATGTATTATATATATATTAAAGATCCACAGTGTCATAGAGTACATATGCTATTTATATGTTTAGTCTATATTCAACATGTATGAGATATTCAGTATAAAGCACATGTAACATCCAATTAACAGAAATAATTGCATAATAAAAATCAATATAAAACACAGGGGCTAGGCTGGAGAGAGGGCTCAGAGTGTAACATAACATACTACTTTTGCAAGAACCCAAGTTCATTGCCCAGCACTCAGATCAGTCTGATTGTGTTATCCTGTAACTCCAGATTCTGGGGATCCAAAGCCCTCTTCTTACCACCTCTGTATGCACTGAACTCATGTGGACATACTTATAATTGTGTACACATACACATAATTTTAAAAAATAAAACAAAATAATATACATACAGAGAAAATAATATTATATTTTGACAAAAGAATTACATTTAGTCAAAGAGCCAAGATATTCTTTCACTGAAAATAATGATGACATATGATTTTACTTAGGTCAAAATCAATGTTAATAGCTATTTAAGGAATTATCATCTACAAGTCAAATGAGTAAGAGTTACACCCACATGTCATTTTGTAAGTCTTTAAAACTTGAGAGATAAGGGCATGGTACAGGAGAACTGTCTGTATTCTGTCAATCATGTTCTAAATAAATGCTGATTGGCCAGGCAGGAAGTATAGGTGGGTCAACCAGACAGGAAATAGAGGCAGGGTGATGAGAACAGGAGAATTCTGGGAAGCAGGAAGTTCCCTCCCCAGTCCTGCACAGATCACCAAGGAAACAGGATGTGACCTGCCAGTTGAAAAAGTTACCTAGCCATATGGCTAAAATAGATCAGAATAATGGGTTAATATAAGTGATAAGAGCTAATAAGAAGCCTGAGCTAATGGGCCAACCAGTTTTATAACTAATGGAGACCTCTGTGTGATTTTCTTTGGGCTGAACAGCTGTGGGAACTGGGCAGGACAGAAACCCCCAACTAGCCGGTCTTTGTTTTACAAGGGCAGACTATAAAATCAGGGTCCCTTAGAGACTTATATTGGCCATTACATAAGAAAGGGGTGTGTGTGTGTGTGTGTGTGTGTGTGTATGTGTGCATGCACCGTGCACATGCGATGATAGAAAATCAAAATTTTATTTTCCACTAAATTTTTTTTAAAAATGTGTTGTTAGGAGAGCCGCTTGTTCATCACAGCCACCCGGCTAGCTTAGCCCTGAAATAACCACACAGAAACTATATTATTAAATCACTGTCACACACAGTAAACTCTGCTGTGGCAGGGATTCTACAAAAAAAAAAAACACTTGGGTAAAAGCAAGCCAAGCAGGCAGTGTTGAGAGACTGTCTAGGCTGTGGACCGGCTAGGCCCTTAGGCCGTCCACCTGGTAGGCATGGAGTCTGAAACCATGTGGGTGCCAAATGTAGAAGGAGACTGAAAAGCAATCCCACAGTAGCTCCGAATTCAGAAATAGATGGTTATTTATTTAGGGGTAAACTCACAAATCAGAATCCTTTGCTTGAGTGGAGAATAGAAACCGAATAAAGCAACGGGAAAGAGAGCAGACACATGATCTACATCGGCTTATATAGTAAAAGAAAGTCATGCCTTAGTGGGTGGGTAACCACTGGCTGTAAGACTTCCTACAGCACAAATGTTCACAGAGAACTAGGCATAATGATGGTTAGGTTCTTAATATCCCTAACCAACTTTAATTAAGTAGACACTGTACAGAATGGAATATTGCAGATAATGAGGCAGAAAATTTTGCAGAATCTTTCAGTAAGAACAACAACAAAGCATTTTATTTTGGCTTATTAAGTTCTTTAGAAATTATTGATGGATTGCAGTTAGTTTAATTTTCTGATAAAGAATGTTTTCATTGTTTAAAGACTTTCATGCATTCGTTTTCCCCTTTCCGTATACAGCATGGCAAGAGAAACTTACATTTCCTGAGATTTACAGAATACAGTGAGTACATATGACATATTTCATGAAGAAAAATTCTTCAAATTCACATAATTTATCAAAATGTATAATTAAATTTACAAAACTAAAAGTATTTCATGCAGTTTCTTTTGTACTTTCTTGTACTATTTTGGTTTTGAAATAGATAGTATAAAAAGTAGTCTTGTTGATTTGATTTCTGGATAAGCAATGAGGTATCTCTTATGATAAGCATTACTTTTAAATAACATTTTCTTGCAGAAAATTCAGTTTTCACTATCATGCAGGGAATATAAAAATGGAATTTAGAGCCCACTTCAATCTGTGATTTTTTTTTATTTGTTCAGGTGAGATATGAACAGGTAAGTGAGATGCACTCATTTGAAGTAATTTCTAAGTTCAGGAAATTTATAAATAGAATGCATTATTGTGTTTGTAACATTGCACTGCCAAGCATCCTTACTTTAATTTTCATCTAATGATGCTTGAAATGTCATCACTCTGAACGAATGTGAGTGAGAAATTAAATTTATTTTGAGATATTTTTTTTTTGGTGTTGCAAAGTTTTTGAATGCTGGTTTAACAAATGCTTCTGAGTTCATTAAATTGGTGAAACATTTATACTTTATGTTTGTTTTTTTTTTTTAGTTTGGTCTGTTTAGTGTCTTCTGGAAGATCCAGATGCAAGAATAAAAAGATTGACGTGGATGGGCAGAAAAATACAGCTGCTGATCTATGAAATACTCTGTTAGAATTCTTGGATTGTGTCCATCATCTATTCTCGATATTTATTTTATTTCGGTGTGTTGCACTGATGTAACTTGTGATGATGTAAAGGTGAAAACCACCAACTCACTAAGCTCGTAGATGAGGGACACCCTCGACTCTGATAAAGCTTGTGTGCTATAGAGAGGAGTCTTGAGTTTTCGCATCCTTGAATAATCAGGCTGGTGTTCTGTAGCCTTAAGAACATAAACAAATACCATTAAAGGACCAGTAGCTTTGAGTGTTCACTTCCATTTTCCTTAAAGGCTGATGACACTGAAGGACAACGCTTCTGCTTTAAGAAGATAAGGTCAAAGCATCATTTGAGTTTTACATACAGTGGTATCTTCTTGGGACCATATAAATTTAAGGTTGACATATGATCAAGTTAAAATGAAAATAAAAACCAATAGAAAACAAATACAATTATTTCTATGCCCATGTCTTCATAATTTCTGATGTTAAGTATGAGATTATTCATGTTTTTTTTCTTTTACACCTCTTAAAATAATATTGAAAAAATTATTTTCATCAATAGATACTTCAAGAAATTTAGTAAACATCAAATCTTCTAGCAGATAATCCCAGAAAGTCCTGTTTTCAATAAAAAAAAAATCCTTGCTTTGCTCATTACGTTATATCCTGCATAAAACAACTTGCCTGCCAATAGTGGGCCTCTGAATATCCTTTAGAATCAAAGAGGATTGAAAAAAAAAAAAAAAACCTGCTTACTTTCATGAGATGGCTAAGGACAATTGTTGCTTCCTTCACAGATGACAGATTCCTTTTATGGATATTTGCTGCATTGTCTAGCCTAGAAATTATCACATGTAGAATGACTCTGTCCTCCAGCATAATGTAAAAGCACTTGAAAACTTGCAGCATTTAGCCAACACCAAAAAAAAAAAATGACTAGTGAAAATATACATTGTTAGGTGTCAGGCAGAGAGCCATAATCCTACTGAGAAACTGCACCATTGGAAATGAGAGTCAGATTATATCATGAAGTTGAGGGACAGGAAAACAAATCACTATTCTGGGTGCCCACAACTGCTTCATATTCTTTTGTTTATATCATCGGAAACGTGCTAATATTAATTTCAAAAGAATCTCGCTCTTACATAATATGAAAAGGAAAACAGAAAGAAATTGAAGGAATGTTGACTGTTAGCAATCCCATGGGCTTGTCCTAATGGGGAGTCAAAGTAGTTGACAGTTCACAAGTACAAATAGATACTTTGGGTTATTGCTATTTTATCAAAGTGCCTATGTTAAGAACCATAAAGAACTAAGGCTTGCCAACTAAAGGTTTTTTATTCATGTCCAATTAATACCTTTAAAGTGCTTTAAACCCTTAGATAGTAGTTTAAACTTGAACTTAAAGTCTTCTCTGTGCATCTTCAGGCATGCACAACAGAGTAGATACTAGTGTCTCCATTTTGCTAATAAGAAAACAGCATCTCAGAAAGCTATTTCCTGGAACAATTACAGTCCACGTGATTTTAGTATATCCCACCTGACAAGTACTTCACAAATCTATTTATATATGTGTTAGTTAATCAATATCATCTTATGATACTGAGAAACTGAGGCTCATGGTTGTGGCTTGTATGTGCCTGGAGCTTCTGTCTTAGAATTTTTGTTTTGTTTTATTCTGTTTTGTTGATACTTACTGTTATAATTTCCATTCGGGGTTAGCATCTTTTTATTTATTTATTAATTCAATAGTTAATTATTTTTTCCAGCCCAATCATAATTTTCATTCCCTCCTCTTGCGAGGGCCAGCCATGGTAAGCTAAGTCTGGACTGGTAACCCAAAGGAATTTCTTTACTTCCAACCATTATCACCTGGGATTCATTTAAATAAGAGGCCTGAGTCTCTGGAGTTTACCCTGCGACAATGCCTGGCAGGCCGAGATTGCCCAACCCCCACCCAAGAGCAGACCATTCAAAGGAAATGCCTGGCATTCCAAGAGCTGTAGATAGAGACACCTACCAGTGCACCTTACCAGGACACCCCTAGACAAATGTCAGCCAATCAGAGGCCCTAAACCTCAGCAACCCCTCACCCCTACCTCTACTACTATAAAACACCTATTCTAATTGAGCTCAGGCTCTCTGGATATTCCAATATGTTGGACATGCGGAGGGACCAAGTTTGCAAACTTGATTAAAAGAAAGGCTCTTTGATTTTACATAAGGGACTGTTGGCTTTTGTGACTACCCAGCGGATTTGGGCATAACACTCTCCTCCCAGTCTCTTCTCCCATCCTTCCATCCCTCTCCCTTCTCCCCCATACACTTCCCCCTCCTTTCCCTTCAGAAAAAGGCAGGACTCCCATGTATATCAGTTAGCCATGGTATATCAAGATGCAGTAACATTAGGCACCTCTTGTCCTATTAATGCCGAGCAAGGCAACCAGTAGGAGGGAAGAATCCCAGATCAGGAAGAGAGACAAAGCCCATGCTCTCACTTTTAGGAGTCCCACTGAAAGACCTCCTGTGTGGGGAGACTCTCACTCAAGCCTCGGGTTGACACGACCCCCCCCCCCCACCAGTAACTCATCAGAGACTGTCCTTGCTGCAATCCCACGAGGTTTTAATTGACGAGAACCAGTGCACTGGGGCCAGGACTCAGAACCCACGCATGGGAAGAGTTCGACCCCGAGTGACTGGGAGAAGAAGTTTTTATAGGAAGAAACCACACAGTGGTTTCCAGAAACACTGAACCGGCTAATCCTAGATTTCTGATTCTTCTCTTCCTGCTAGATTTTTGGCTCTATTTTTTCCTGCTAGGGGGAAGGATCTGGATTTATCCAGGGCTTTCACCACCAAAAGACCAAGCTACATAACTGTAGCTTATATGAAGAGGGCCTAGGTCAGTCTCATGCAAGCTCTCTGGTTGACAGTTCATTCTCTGTGAGCCCCTATGAGTCCAGGTTAGTTGACACTGTAGGTTTTCTTGGGATGTCCTTGACCCCTCTGGCTTCATCAATCCTTCTTCCTACTCTTTCATAGGATTCCCTGAGTTCGACCTATTTTTTTGCCTGTAAGTCTCTGTTTCCATTAAGAGCCCTCCTAGTAATAGCAGACACAGAGCTTGAACCAAGAAAGACTTGCAGTGGAGGGATTATGTCCCCAATTTAGCCACATAAGCTTTGATTTATAATTTTTCCTGCCTACAAGACATACTGGGGTAAAAGTGCCACAGATATTATGGGAATAGCTAACCAATGGCTTGAGACCTATACCATGAAAGGGAGTCCACCACTGACACTGCCTGGAGGGCCAGAACCAGAGAATGAAAGACCCCCGATTTGGGGAGACTCTCACTCGAGCCTCGGGATAACGCGAACCCTCCAGTAACTCATGAGAGATCATCCTTGCTGCAATCACACGAGGTTTAATGACAAGACGACAAGACGGGGACCAGTGCACTGGGACTGAGACTCATAACCCATGCAGGAGAAGAGTTTGACCTCGAGTGGAGTGACCGAGAGAAGTAGTTTTTATAGGAAGAAACCACATAGCCCAGTAATCCAAAAGGGGGGGCAGGGAGGATGTCACAGAAGATTCCAAAAATTCCAGTGATGATGACAAAGGGGCAATTCCCTGACTCTCAAGATCATTCTCAAAGGTCGTAATCAGCTAGTTCCTATTCCGGTGATAATTACTAGGGGGTGACAATTACTAGGGGGAATCTCTTTGTCTCTCAAAATTACTCTCAAGATTACAATCCACCTTTATCTTCAGCTAGTTCCTGGAACCCTGGAACTGGTTAACCGTAGATTTCTGATTCTTCTCTTCCTGCTAGACTTTTGGTTCTATTTTCCTGTTAGGGGGATCTGGATTTATCCAGGTCTTTCAAGACCTAGGTTAGTATCAAACATGACTGACCAAAAAAAAGTTAATTAAGTGATTCCTAATGATATTCTGTTATACCCATAGATTATTGCCTAGCTTAATAATCAGGAGACTTCATCCAGCAACTAGTTGTTGGAAATATAAAGTCCAAGCATCTGTGTTGATAAAGGGCACTATGACATGAGGGTTCTGCCCTCCTTGGTGGATTATCATTTTTATCATGGTAATGAGTTTCATATCTGACAAGACTGGTTCTGACTGAAGGAGAATTTCTCTTTCTCCTCTGCTATTTCACAACTTTGTTAAGGACTGAGCTTGACAAAAATCACCTCTAGCCCAAGTAGCGTTGTGGGAATTTTAGAAATATAAGTAAAGAAAATGAAGACGCATTAAAAAAAAAAAAGACAGAAACCATAGACTAATACTGGGAGGGTATTCCAGTGACTGAAATCCTGAAATCCACTCATGGTGATTTTTCCACAGTTTTTATACCCAACATAAATGGGGTGTGGGGTGGTATGATAGCAAAGATTTTATTAACAGGATACAAAGGACATCTTGCCTTATCACTCTGAGACATCAAATTATTAGCATTCTGTTGTCTAGGTAACTAAGGTGCTCTAGATAACTTATGCTGAAGAATTCCCCTCCCCAGGTGACCTCAAAGTTACAAAAGAAAAAACAGAAGTATTTTGCATATCCTGACCACTTGTCAGGATGGCATGAAGGTATTTTAACTTCAAAAGACCCAAGCAATCACATCCTGAGTTAGGTCCTGCAAACTCTCTGACATCAGATGAGGAGGAAATGGGCCTGCATTTTTTGGCCTCCACACAACATGGTGCCCTTTGATGTGTCATGCCCCAAGAATGTTCTCAATTGATGTAGCTCTCTTATTGAACTCACCAGTATTTCAAATTATGGGTCAAATTCATTTACTTCATAAATCAATACAGTTTGTGGTATTGTGTTATAGCAACATGGAAGGCTCTAGGACCCCCAGGTATCTCCATTATACATAAAGAAACAAACAATGGATCAATATTAAGGTGACTGGAAGGTTAAAAATGCAGTGATTTCATTTTCTTGCAACCAAAATTTATATTGAGATTCCAATGACAACATGTTTAATCACCACTATTCCTACAGAATATACACTGGAAGCTTGTACATTCACCGGAGATAGTAGTGCAATTGTACCTGAATCATATGTTTGCACCATTGAAGCACCAAGTAAATCATCAGTATGGTATTTATACAGTCTATTGTTGCTAATAAGCTGAGTAACAGCTGTCACTATTGTTTGACAGTAACCTAATAAACCCTTCTTCCTTCCATCTCATTATCTGGTTATGAGAAGAGACAATATGTGAATATAAAAGGATACCAAGAAAAGTTGAAGAAGCACACACCCTTGATCCCCGCATCCCATATGTCTAAGTAGGATGATAGCTAACTATATGTTTGAGGCTAACCAGAACCCAAGCCACACAATGAGTTCTTGTACTGCGCCTGCAAGGTCTGGAACCACGAGTCTCGGCGGAGGGTGTCCAGGTTGAATGAAATCCACAGAGCATGAGGTTTAGGTGAAACAGCAGCTCCTTTATTGTTCTGCTGGGGCTAGCTTTTATACCATGGCATCAAATGGGGAAGGGGCTGCGAAGGGACTGTCACCTGACCCAAGGAGGAACTCTCACCTGACCCCAGTAGGACTGTCACCTGACCCAAGGAGGAACTCTCACCTGACCCCAGTAGGGGTCAAGGACTGATCACGTGCACTCCACCTTCACCTGTCTCCAGTAGGGACTGTCACCTGACCCCAGCAAGGATCAAGGAATAATCACATGCACTCAAACTTCCTCATCCAACTCCAGGAGCAGAGGGAAGTTATGATTCTTTGCAGATAAGCACCTCAAATGGGGGCAGGGAAATATAACTCGGGGTAGCAATTCCCACAATTCCCCCAACTTTATTTTATAATGAGGGGTCCTGTCTTAGGTCCTGCGAGGGAAGTACCTTCCCTTATCCATCACTGGGCCCCCGATACCCTGTCATGGGTGGGGGGTCACCCCACAGGTTGCCCGTCCTTGGAGACCCTCATTTTTTCAGCATCTGCAGCCATACCTCATGACTTCCGGGAGGGTCATGGGCCAGACTGAGTAACACCTGACGATGGACAAGCTCAGTCTTGGTGAAGGTGTTTAAAAGTTGTTTTAAGAGGAGCAGACCTACTGCTACCCCTACTAATCCCAAGATCCCCAGGGACAAGGCACCTCCCCATCGCTGTGCCCAACCACCAATCTGGGTCATGGCATTCCACCATCCCTCAGCAGATATAGGTTTAACACGGGTTTCATTAATTGCAATAATCTGATGTACCAAAGAGTGGGTAAAGTTTACAAAGGAATCATTCCAAGGCCCCCTAAGGTAAGCATTAAGGAATTGCACCTCAAAGGACATATTTTTCACCTCCATAAAGGTCACACAGGCAGAATGATAGAAATGAGAACAAGAAGCTTGTTGCACCATCCACAACACATTAATCTGTTCCTGCAATAAGGCTGTTTGTTGATTTAAATTTAACATCCCTAATTGAATATGTGAGTCCATGGTATTTTGAGTCTCTAAGGCCTGGGTAACACGGGCAGCAAGAGTGTTAACAGTCTCTGCAGTCGCTGCATTGTGGGACACGGTGATTCCCACAATGGTGGCAGCTGTGGCTGATATGGCGATGGTTGTGATGACTGCGGCGGTGATTCCGAAGTCACTTCTCTCTCGATACAAGATAAGTTCTCGTCCATCATGTGGGTCTTCTACCACCAGGGGAACCAGAGCAGGAATTCTCACCATCAGCACGGACTCATCCTTCGGGGACCAGCAGTTGCTCAAAAAGCAGGAGCTGGAAGAACAATCAAGGACACCATCATCCCCGACCAACCCATTAAAGGAGACAAACATAAAGGGAGGCAGAACACAAGCCAGACTGACAATAGAGAAATTCATTCCCGCTGCGTAGTTAATCTGGAGGGATGTTTCAAAGATGTCTGATGTGTTCCATCTGGCTGTAGCATTGAAAGCCAAGCCCCTTTGAAGGGCTAAAGGCCTAATATCTGTGCATGCACGAGGGCCACAGAGAAACATGCCCGCGAACGTAGGTGAAACTCCTACCATATTTGGATTTCTATAGGAATAATCAAAGGCCCCTCTCAAGGAGTTTTTAGAGGTAGGTCGGTGACCAAACCACCATAAATATTTATCTCCCTCCAATTTCCATGGTTCCTTGGGAGCACAATTTCCCCAAGATAATGGTAAGTACAATCTGAAGGATTGTGGCGTCTTCCAACATAAGGGAGCTGGTCTCGGAGGAGTTGGAAGTCCAGAAACATTTCTTTTAAAATTTATTGGGTAAAAGATATCTCTCAATCCAAAACAAGGATGCCCAGAAGAATCAGAAGAAAAGTCTCCCAGAGAATAATTACTAAGGACCACGCATGGTCCAGAAAGAGAGATACTAGACATCTCTGAAATATTGCTAATCTTCCGGAAGCAGAGGGCATGAGATATATAAAACGTTAAATTACCCAATAAAGATCTTTCTAATGCTATATTTGCTACAGGAACCCCCAAAGTATAATTGGTGGAATAAAAGGATGGAAAAACAGGGCTTACTTTACTTACTGGCATCAGTATGGGTGGATTCCTCACCAGTGCCCATCTCAGGGCTCCCTCGATGTTCTTCACTTGAATCTATATTGTCAGGACCAGTCTACTCTGTGACCTCTGAAGTCTGTTTAGGATATTGCCTTGAAGGCAATCTATAAAAACCATGGTATATATGGTTTACTGTGTTCGCTGACACCCCAGTGGTCACAAAGAAGTGGAGCAGAAGCCAGCTCTCCATTGTTCATAGTTGGTGAGCACTTTTCTCTGTATCTTACCTTTCTTGCTTTATCTTGAGCTTACATGCCCTGTATAGAACTTTATATGGAGCGAGAGAGAGAGAGAGAAAGAGAGAGAGAGAGAGAAAAGACAGACAGACAGAAAGAAAAAGAATGAGAGAGAAGAAGAAAGCAAGGAAAAAAAGAAAGAAAGAAAGAAAGAAAGAAAGGAAAAGAAAGACAGAAAAGAAAGACAGAAAGAAAGAAAGGAAGAAAGAAAGAAAGAAAGAAAGAAAGAAAGAAAAGAAAACCTTAGAAAGTTGTTTTTTATAGGTGGTTTTAGATTGTCAGATGCTGAAAAGACTTAATTTTTAGTAAAGACAAGAAAAAAAGAAAGGTATTCTATAAAGTATTAATTGACCTTGGTAGTAGTGTCAGGAGTTGTACTAGGGATAGTGACAATATACAAATTAGATCAGAATGCCTCTCCTTGGAGTTACATTCTGAAGTAAGGTAAAGCCTTGCAAAGAGTTGGAATTTTAGTGAGAATTCCTTGCATATTTATTCCTAATTTCAGTTTTCTATGATCAGTCCCAGCTGTAATATTCTTAAACCAAAGCTTAAGATACTGAATAGCTATTCTCTCTTCAAGTTAATAACAAATTATTCAAACAATGCGTTTGCATACCTTATGAAGTCAAACAGAAATTTATTTTTTAAGTATATTTTCTATCTTTCGTGCTGTCAAGACTGAACTTGGAGAAGCCCTGTGTTTAATAAAAATAGTTAAATATACACAAGTATGTTTATGAGAATTTTTTTATATCTTTACCAATTCAATGAGTAAAATTTATTAACTCCTATAGTCTTTTTTCATTTCACACAATGCAAAATCACTCTGATCAATCATTCTTCTTCAAAGATCAGACAGTTTCTGAAAGTGGCCTGCATTGGCAAGTCATGGACATTTTATTACTCCTTGTATATTTATTATTATTAAATATTATATATTTAATTTAAATTAAAAAATACCAAGTTTATTTAATTCTTTAGTCATATTTTTCTGCAAATAATAAGACCTAGCCATCCTCTCTGTGTATTTCTCATGGAGATGTGATAGGGACAATACTTTTTTGAATGTATAATTTCAGTTATATTTGTTGACAATTGAATTATATTATTTTTTCATTTTCTAGAGAAATGGCCTTTCCATTTTTATATACAATAGGACAGAAGAAAAACCAAAAGGCAATAAAATTATTGCCATCTCTGATGTTTAGAAGTGTATTTTAGTAATGGTGTGTTCTGCTCAGCATAATTTAGTCAACAATAAATTAGTATATATTGTGTTCAGATTGTCAATTTTATTCTCTTAAAGTATGATAAAATAAATACAAAGGCTTTTCAGAATATTCAAAATGTAAAGTCATCCATTAAATTTGTTGTTCTCAATCTACTATGGGAGTTTTCAGTAAATCATGGATGCTCTCATAAACAACAATCTTCATTGCCCTATAAGAGCTGACAATTTACTAGACATTATATTGACTGCAATATTAGATGAGAGAATGTTGCACTCAATTTAAATGATAGAAATACTTTGGAACCAATATTCAAACCTCAGTGAAAATAGTTATTGTCCATTTTCATCAAGAATATAAGAATTTTCTGATTAGCTATATATATATATATATATCTTCTGAACTACTGTATCTATAAAATATATTTTGCATAAATATATCAGATATAGGTAACATACATAGATATCATATATTATTCATTGTGCATCTGTAATCAGTTATCAAATTGTTTTATATGTATTCTTAGAAATTTTATATGAAATACAATTGCATTGAAGATCAACTATCTCTGCCTCTGTGATGTTACAGATTGAAACCAGAGCCTCTCAGTTGCTAGGCAGGAACTATCCCCAGACTACAGAGTCGTTTCGATGTCTTACTGCTGGCCTTCATTCGGAGTCTGAATACTTGGGGTAGAGTTGACACTTCTCCTTTATTTTCTACCTACAGAGCAACACCATTCCTCCTTGCCCTCATCTCTTTTCAGTTCTCCATACTCTGCCCTGCTCCTGTGCTTTTCTCCCTGAGCAAGCATCCACACAGCATCATCCATGCAAGATCTTAATCGGTAGCATTACTAACTTCTTGAAGGTTCTATTTTGCTGATCTTTGTAGAACCTAGTCCAAGCAAAAATCAAGAAAAAGTAAATCACAGATGTTGTAATCTTCATGATGTATCCTGAATTTCATAATTAGATTTTGTTTAGTTTCATTAATGATGCTTTGACTTTTTAAATTTAAAAGGGTAAGCCTTGATTAGGACACTGTCTTCCTTTATATTATTGCTTTAAAATTTGTTTGCACTCCTGAAGAAATACGTATTGTTTAATTTTTATTGTATTCTTTCTCTTTCTATAACTCCTAGATTGCTCCTTCCTACTCATCCACCTCCATGTTCTTTCTTTCTCTGTCAACAGAAAAGAAAAGAATAGAAAAGAAAAGAAAGTGAAGAAAAGAATAAAATGCAACTAAAAACTGATTTGTATGTCAAACTGTTCTTTTTATCTTAATGGATGCTTGCTATTGTAAATCTCAGTGGTAATCAACATTTTTCAAAAAACTAAAAACCAATTACAGTTTAAAGTTTTATTTTAGCAATTACATGTAAATTTATATACATACTAATGTTGTATATTTCTATTTAAATATTTGTGTTGTTATACATAGAGGGGGCATAATGACCTTTTTTCACCTTTTAAATAATCATCATCTTTTAAAACTTGGAAACCAAAGGTAAACCTAATATTTTTAAGAATTTAACATGAAGTTTATTATGAAATATGAAAATACCTGACCAATAAAACTTAAGACAGTATTGTCTCAGTGGAATGAGCGCCTGGATGTGCACAGAGCTGTGAATTGACCTGCAGGACCTGTGCAAGTTCAAGATCTGTGCTGCAAGGAAGCACACAGTGCGTTCAGATGTCCAGAGAGCCATTGAATTCACCAAAGAGGTGGAATTTTAAACTAAATTTAAATATTTCATAACATAGCATAGTGTCTGTGTTCTCAATCTACCTGACCCAACAAAATGTGTTTTGTCAATCTATCACAGATCCAAAGCTTACCCAAGAGCCTCAGAGCAGGGACTGAGCCTCTGTTCAGTGCCCAGGTCATTCTGAAAACATTACAGAGGTCACTTTTCCTGAGTCCTGGCTCCTGCAGTAGGTCTCTTAATAAGAAAGAAGAATGTTCAGAATGAGTTACACATCCTTGAGGTAACTCCTCAGAACTTTTCCTTCACTATATATCTGCAGCTTGGATTTCATGCTTGTTTTTGTATAAACAAGTCACAGCAAGTCTTCCACAACAGAAGATTGTTTAATGTGCAACAAGAATTTGAAGAACATTGTGATGAAAACTTCAGCACTATTCTAAATTTTATGACTCCCCCACTACTCACTTTAGACATTTTTCACACTCGATTATGTAGCAGCCTTTTACATGCCCAACTTTATGTAGGCTTCCTCAAATACCCAACTCTATTTTCATAAAAGAAGTCCCGTTTATTTGCTTGCTCATCTACAATGCTGTAATGCTGAGAGGAAAACGGCACAACTGGTGTTGTGTATGCAAATGATTTAACTGTTGTGTCCAAATGCTTAGTAGAGCCATAGAGTCTTATCCCTTAAGACAGATTTCAGTGAGATATGGATCTTCTGTAGAAAATTATAAATAAAGGACCAGAACCTCCTAAGTGGGCTGAGGAAATGACCCAGTTGTGACAAACAGTGGATGCTCTTGCAGATGTCCATGATTCTGTTCCAAAGAATATATACACGGTAATTCAAAACCGCTTACACATACATTCACAGTATTCACATGAATACACACATATATACACACACAAACACACACACAAATACATGAAAGAGATTCAGTAAATTATTTTTTAAATTGACCACAAATTTAATTTTAAAATATGCCTACACTTCAAAGCATTTTTAAATTGCCTGAATATGTTTCTTAGAGGCAGAACCAAGAATCTTATATACAATTTTATCTGTTAAAATAATGTAAATAAATAATGATGGCTCTTTCTGCTCAGCCTGAAGACAGAGCTCCATCCTCTGGAACCAAATGGTGTGAGCAGAGAAAAGATACTGACAAGTTGTCCTCTGACCTCCACATATTCCAAGGTACATGTGTCCCTATTGTCAAAATAAATACATGTAGAGGTAAGAAAAGAATTTAAATAATTAATACAGGGAATAAAGAGATGGCTCAGATGTTAACAACATTGGTGACTCTTCCAGACAACCAAAGTTGAATTCCAAGTACCCACCAGGGCTCACACAACTGAAATCTCCCGCCATCCTTTGCAGGCACTGTACACATGATGCATAGACATATATGCACAAAAACTACCTGTACACATAAAATAAAAAATAAGGTTTACATCCTCCAAGTCTCCCATCCTAAGATAAAACATATATTAACCAACTGCTTGAAATTAGATCATAACTTCTAAATTCGCTCTACTCTTCCACTATGGTTCCTCCCCTTTATAATTCTTCACTTTAAAAATAAAGGGAACTTTTATGCCTATTCATTTTTACCTCTTGTCTGTCTTCCTTAGAAGGATGTAAACTTCTTCTGACAAGAATGCTGTCATTTTTTAAAACATCTGTGTCCAAAACAGAATTCAGCATTTATGGAATAAATAAACCATGAAGAAACTAACCTGTTGAGGTTAAAAGACAGTAGATTTTACAAGAGTAAGCTCAGTGTCCTTTCCAGTCATCAAATATTACTGATCTGTAGAGGTTTTCAAAACCAATCATCACTCCTTCAGAGAATCTTGGCATTTTACGAAGGCTGAAATAAACTAGTTCTTTCAAATGATGAAACTAGAGACAGTTTTACTTGGCCTGTGATATCTACTCATCCTTGCATGAGGCCAAAATTTTATTTAGATGAAATATTCCTGGCAAACGTGAGCTCAGAACAATTTCAACAAATATTTTACCTTTCTTTGTGTATATACTTTAATTGGTCAAGTACTCTGCAATTAATTTCTTAGCTTTTTTTCTGGCATATACCTTTATGATGGCATCTGTACCATTGATAGGAGGGAGCCAAGGGAGGAAGCACAAAGGGGGAAAAGGAGAAAAAGATGTCAAATGTATTATATAAGACAACCCTCAGCTTTGGCCTTGGCCCTGTGCCATAGTTAATTTTGTCAACTTCCCACAAATGTAGATACACCTGAGAGGAAGGTATCTCAATTGAGGAATTGCCTTCCTCTGATTGGCTTATGGCCATGTCTCTGGGGTATTTTCTTGATTATTGATTGATATGGGACAGACCATCCCACTGTAGGTAACAGCATCCCTGGCAGGAATTTGTAGGATGTATAACAAAATAGCTGAGCAGATAAGAGAGAGCAAGTCTGTGAGCAGCATTCCTGCGTGTTCGCTGTTTTCTCTTGTACCTCCAGGTTCCTGACTTGACTTCCCTCTATAACAGACTGTTATAATAAACCCTTCCCTCCCAAGTGGTCAGTGTTTCCTCACAGTAGCAGAAAGACAATTAGGACTCTCATTACAACTCAGGGAGCTCTTAGAAAACAATACTTGCGATGTATCAAAGACATTGACGGGGTTTTGTTCTTAATTTTTTTATGGTATTTATCTTCTTCTGTGGTTGCAGAGATGGAGGTTTCAGAAGAAATTCTGGTCCACAGAGAAAGTCTGAGTCAACCATTTGAAAATTAATTTAATGATGGAAATACAACTTACAAATACGTGACTGTTCAATGTCCAAACACTCAGTTCTGCCTTTGTATATAAACAATGATTGAAAAAAAATAAGGAAAGAAAACACATTCTAAGTTTATTTTTTATGTAACACTGATCAAATAGCAGCTTGGTGACCAAAAGTGTTCTAATTACATATTATAGTATATTTATCTCTTTAACCAGTACTATTTGATAACATCTCAAAAAATAGACTATCATAAAACAATACCCTTTTGTCCAAATAGATTTTTATTTATTTTATTTCATGTGCATGAGTATTTTACTTGCACGAATGTCTGTGCACCACTTGGCTTCTTGGTGCCCAGGACTGTTAAAAGACGGCAGTGGATTCCATGGAACCAGAGTTATAGAAGGTTGCGATCCACCAGGTGGGTGTTGTGGGCCACAGCCTGGTCCTGGGCAAGAGCAGCAGTTGTTCCTCATTCCTGCTCCAGCAATAACTTCTAAAAAACAATTGATTTTTTTGAGACAGGGTTTCTCTAACAGAGAAAGGAACTTGCCTTTTAGGCTAGGCTGACCTCAAACTAAAATAGATCTGTCTGCCTCTGCCTCCTGACTGCTGGGATTAAAGGACTGTGTCACCTCTTCCCAGTCCAGCTATAGTCATACATACGTGTGTGTATACATATATACCCATATATGTATGTATGTATATATATATATACAGATATAATTACTTTTAATTGAGATATACATTTTAATTTTCCCAACTTCTCTTCATTCCTCCCCCTCTCCTTCAATTTTCCTACCCCCATGCTTCCAGTTTACACAGGAGATTTTGTCTTTTTCTCCTTCCTAGGCAGATTCATGTATTTCTCTCTTAGGGTCTTTTTTGTTGTCTAGGGTCTCTGGGAAGAGGCAAGGCCAGATTCAGTTGCTACCCTGACACAGAGGAAGCAAGATAACAATGCTGCACTGACAAAAGGTACCAAGTCACAAGGTTAAATATAGACAAGAATTATAGGCTTATTTAAGTTGTAAGAGCTAGCAAGAAAGATACCTGAGCCATTGGCCAAACAGTGTTGTAATTAATATAAGCTTCTGTGTTTTTCTTTGGGACTGAACTGTGAGGCCAGGCAGGACAGAGAAATTTCACACAGATTTCCAGAGTGGCTGTAGAAGTTTGAGCTTTCATTTGCAATGGAGGAGTATTCCCCTTTCTCCACATCCTCTCCAGCATAAGCTGTCATCAGTGTTTTTGATCTTGGCCATTCTGACAGGTATAAGATGGCATTTCGAAGTTGTTTTGATTTGCGTTTCTTTGATGACAAAAGATGTTGAGCATTTTCTTAAGTGTCTTTTGGCAACAAATAGTGCTGGCATAACTGGATATTGACATACAGAAGAATGCAAATAGATCCGTATTTATTGCCATGCAAAAAAACTCAAATCCAGATGGATCAAAATCCATAACAAAAAACCAACCACAATGAACCTCATAGAAGAGAAAGTGGAAAATAGCCTTGAATGCATAGGCACAGGATATAACTTCCTAAATATAACCCAGGAGCACAGACACTGAGAGCAACAATTAATACATGGTACCTCCTGAAACTGAGAGGCTTCTGTAAGGCAAAGGACGTGATTGACAAAACAAAATGGCAGCCTACAGAATGAGAAAGGATCTTCAGCAACCCTACATCTGAGAGAGAACTGATCACCAAAATATACAAAGAACTCACATAACTAGACATCAAAAGAACAAAAAATCCAATAAAAAATGAGGTATAAACCTAAACAGAGAACTCTCAGCAGCCATAGCCTTTTAATACAGACTGTGACGGTAAGGGTCAGAAAGTGGCTGATCCATCAGGTCTGAAACTGCTCAGAGAGCTAAAATGACAAGGCTATTTCAAGGAAAGTTTTGCAGAATCATCAAAATAAAAGGAAGTTGATGTTCTATGTGTATGGGTCTGTCTGTCTATCTATCTGTCAGTCTTTAGTTCACTTTAGCTTGTCTCTCATTACTTGCTTGTTATTCACAAGGTTGTCTTCTATAATGGAGTGTAATACATAGTTTCATCTGCCTTGTCCAATGTTTTATTTTCCATTCTTTGATCTTTTAAACACCTGACTTCCTTTATATTCTTATTGTTACATAATATACAAGAAAGGGAAAATAAGCAACATAACCACACTGCTGTAAGTTAGCATGTCCTTTTAAGCTTTGCCAGACACCATGTTTGCTATAAAGAAAAATAGAAGAAGAAAAGAAAATGACAGAGTAAGAGCAAATCAATTTGCTTTTCCACCCGGTGAAGATGACTTTCAGGAGTGCTTCAGGACTGGAGGGAAGAGTGATTGATAAGGTAATTAAATGATAAAAAAGTCTCAGTCAAGCATGCAGAAAGAGTACAAATGAGGAAATGATCAAGTGTGCTTGATCTAAAAAATTATGGTATCAAATAATATAAATTATATTGCTTAGAGCAGAGAGGAAATCTGCTCTTTGTCAATGATTTTTCTAATGTGCTCTAGAAAAGACAATTCCTGCAGCTACCTTTTCTCATCTTTTTTACTTCACTCCTATTAATATCATATGATTTTAAAGGCAATTGCTTCATTGTACCGTTGGATTCATGCCTGTCACTCATGAATTAAGAATTTTAAAACTATTAACATTGATGAACTTTTCTTGTTTTTCATGGTCTCTGCAATTATATGTAACACATAAACCACCTATGTTATCATAGAATTAGGTATAGAGTATGTGCCTCAAAGAAATTCTAACAATTGTCACAGACTATGAGCATTACAGTTGTTTTATGTGTGGGTGAATTCCCAGCTTTTCTCTTAGACTTGGGAGCTTATGCTATTCATCCTGCATGGCTAAATCACTCTGCAGAATGTAAGCCTTTCCTACTCCCTCAGCATAATCAAGAAAGCTGCTTTTCCAGAAGCAATGATTTAAACATTGCCTAACAGAATCCAAAGTACTGATATGATGGCTAAATAAGCAGCTAAGATTTATTAGCTTCACTTTTGGCAAAAGAATGCCTTGGAGCATCTTGCTGCTGCCTGCTTTTCTCCCGCTTTAGTGATTCTTCCTGCCCAGTGCACTTTCATCACATAGTTCTGATTCTCTACTTAGGAATGTCTTACTGCTCACCTCTCAGTGCTATGATAGCCTTGGCTCTTCTAGGTAAAGTTACTTCAAATATTTACTCAGAAGAATTGCTCCAACCAGCACTGTATAAGGCACTCTTAAACCATGGAAAACATGCATTCCGACAGTGACTCTGGACACAAAGATACAAGCTTCTTAGCGTCACATATAGCAATATTAAATTAAAATGCAAATTGGAGTAGAGGGATTTGACATCAACTTTGTAACAGTAACTAAATATATTTGGAGATGTTTAGATTATATATGTTTTAATCTACTTTAAACTTAGGAAAATATCTAAGATTATAATACTCCATGCTTTCATTATTAACTGATCATCAAATAATGGGGATTATTCTATATATCAATACATAGGAAAATGTTTCCACATTTGCTAGCATTTAAAACAAATCAAACATCCCTTGGAGATTGTCCTGAACAGGCAGGTAACTGCCAAAGATTATAAACATCAGAATAGGTGATGAATGCTCAGAAGCCTGCAACATTGTCCTGAGTTCTCACATTTATTTAAATTTTGTAGTTTTTCATGATTCTCTGAGGAAAGACACTGTTTTTGAATATAAGATGATACAAATTTAGTGTATATTTCCTAATTAATTCTCTAGCTTAAACGACCTTCACTTTACAATGCACTCACTCCTGAACATCCACTTTACTCCAATTTCTAGAACTCATACAGCCTAAGATAACTGAAGGGAAACAGAAGACCAAGTTGACTGTTCCCATTAAACTCTCAACCAGTCGCCAAGGGCCCTTAGCACCGCTTTTCAGGATCTCAGAATCCAGGCATTCTTACCCTTTCCTTCATGTGACTTTCGTTTTACTTTCTCCTCACCCTTGGATTCCACCATTCCGTGCTCAGTGTGGGTGGTTGAAATTCTTTCACGTTTACATGAGGAAAGAGAAACGGGAGAGTCAGCTAGGAGATAGTACAGCAATGATAAACACAGGTTCCTCCTGCAACAGGGGTACATTTTAAACCCTGTGGTTAGCCGGGAGAAAATGCAAAGTGGAGAGGGTAACTATGACCTCAAATGAAGGTCAAGTTATTTTTGCAGGTATAATTAGGGTGAAGGCACCCAATCATTTGATATTTTACACTAATATATTACCCCCATACACACGCAACACTCCTCCTCTTTCTTCCCTTCCCCCTCCTCCATGTCTTCTGCTTAGTTTATTAATAATCCCCCTATGACATCACCGTAATCTACATGTCTGTTTCTACATCAGTAACACACTAGTTTTACAACTACTGTGCTTTACAGTTCAAGGTGAGGCACTATGCGATTTCCAGCATTGCTTCAGTTGTGCTTTGGCTACTTTAATTTTTCTGTTATCTCGTCTGAATTTTAGAACTGTTTGCTTATAGTTCTGAGAAGAAACATTATTGGAATTTTGACAGGGATTGCATCGAGTCTGTAATTGCTTTGGTGATGGGACCATTTTCACGGCACTGAGTCTGTTGATGTGTGAACACGGCATCTTTTTCACATCTACTGTCTTCTTCAATTTCTTTCTTGGATGTCTTTAAGGTCTTAGTCTTTCACTTCCCTGGCCAGATTTATTTCTTGATACTTTCTACATTTATTTACTTACCAGTGGATTGATTCCCTGACAAGTTAATTGTTGGTATGTTGAAAAGATACTGCTTTCTTTCTGTGTGTTGATTTTGTTTCTTGCCATTTCCTTTGTCAAATAAGTGTTTTCTGATGATTTTTAAAGTATCTTTTAAGCTCAAGATTATATTGTCCGAAAAGGGGAATTATTCAGGCTCTTTTTCCATGTGTAGGCCATATATATCTCATTAATTCCTTTGTATTTATTCTCCTAGCCAAGGCTTCTACACTTTATAGAATAAGAATAGAGAGAGTAGACCCCTTGTTTCATTCTTGACTTCAAGATTTTCTCCACTTACTCTTTTGTTGGCTATTTATTTTGGATATGTAGCTGTCATTATGTTGAGGTCTGTTCCTATCATGCTTAGTTCCTTCAGGTTCTTTTCATAGGATTTTTATCTATTGAGATGAGCAAGTAGTTTCTGCCCACAAATCAGTCTATGTCACTGCTAGACTAGTTGGATTTATAAATGTTCAACTGTATTTTCTCACAGAATTAAAGCAAGTCTGATAATACTATCTGATGCACTTAATATGCTGTAGAATTTGGTTTGGAACTATTTCACAGAAAAATTTTATATCATCAGAAAAATTGATCTAAAATTTGTGTATGTGTGTTAATAGAAAAAAATAGATAAAAATGAAATGATAAAGAGTTGGTGAGTTTTATGAGTTCTTCTGCCAGGTGGATGAGATAGCATGAAGTAGCTGGAGTCCTCTGGGTTTCCCAGTTTTCGGACTGGTGCTTTGTGTGGGCTAAGGCCCAGGACTGTTTAATACCAGTAGTTCAGCTTCAGGCTCACCTTCGCTGTGGCAATTTCCCATCTCTGCAAGCCAGGAGCTGCTGCTAGTCCTAACAACCTTTGGAATCTGTGCACAAGGCAGGCCCCCATGTATTTCAAAGCCTATCAACTCATACCTGTTTAATAACCAGAGATGGAAAATGTAAAATTATAGGTGTTTCCTGAATTGTTTGCAGTTCAATAGGCAAGCAGAGGACTGAAGTCTGTACTGCATGGGGCAAGTTCAGAATTTGAAATCTCAGTGCTCTGCTTACCAGTTTTAGCCTTTTCTGACTCCATATTGCAGCAAACCACTCTCTGGAGGTAAATGTATGCTGAAGTTGAAAGGTCCTCTGGATCTGGTCCCAAGGTCCTCTGTCCTAGTAACTAGCAAACAACATGTATAAATAGGTGGCTTTGAAAACTGAGCAGTCTGTGGGACAAGGACTCAAGTCTATTGCCCACCAGCGTTACCATCAGAAAACGAACTCTGTTCCCTTATCAAGAGTAAAGCTACCGACCATTAAACCTTTAACAACACAGACTCTCTAAAATTCTGTAGTGGGGGTTGCCTTTGACAACACTCAGCATCCATGACTGTCTTCTGAAGCAACCTCCTCCACAGACATCAAGGACCGCTGTTTCCATATTTCAGCTTTCCTGGCTTGTGATGGTTCCTTGTTTTAGGTACCCAAGTGACAGTCTCAAGCCATAGTGTGCTTGTTGCTAGCATTCTAGAGAGAACAAACAACAAAGCAGGCTTTGGTTGCCTAGTATGACTGTCACACCAATGCCTCATGGTGTATTTAAGTTACAAAAATGTTCTTCAAACTTCGCTTTTATGACTATGATCAAATACATGAGAGGATGCAATTGGTAGAAAGGGGAGTTTCTTTGGCTCATGGCTTATGGGTAGTCCACCTTGTAGAAAGAAGGCATCCCAAAAACACTATCTCCAAGTGGGGCAACAGCTTATCCACAAACAACTGGAGAAGGAAAAAAAGAGACTGGAGCCAGAATGAGTCTGAGCTCATACTCCATCGCTCAGTGATGCACTTCCTCCAGGTAAACCCCACTTGCTAAGGTTCTGCAGTGCCCACAAACAGCACCACAAGCAGAGGACTAAGTGTTTAAACACACTGACCTCTGGGAAACATCTTATGTACAAACTATAGTACTAATACCTTCTGTCTCGTTGTCTGTTATAGGTCACCTTGATTCTCCTCATTCACAGAATCACATGAAGTTAACTTCTAATTCAACACCCTATCCTAAAAAAAAAAAAATCAGACTTTTCAAATGGCTCTTATAGATCTTCAAAAGCAAGTTTCTGACTTTCTGTCCTCTTATTTGTACAAATTCTGTGAAACAGACGCTCATATCCTGGTACCTGTGGGATACTTCAATGGCAGTCCTCCTGTCTGAAAGGCTGCTCCCTAGATAGCTATACATACTGTAAATCATTGATTGCACATCACCTTGTCAGTCTGACTGACCTATGATCATATTTAAAGTCACCATCTGCTAGCTCTCAGGACAGCTGTTAGCTATTTCCCATATCATCATTCTTCTTATAATTTTATAATATCCAATAAGCCACATAATTTTATTTTTCACTGATATATGAACACTTCACCAGAATGACTAACAATAGATTTTTCAATATATATACTGAATGATCTAATGAGTCAAGAACAAATATGTTAACAGACAAATAAATATATAGCTTGCAATTTTTTAGAATATATCTAAGATAATAACATTTGAGCTATTTAAATCTATTCTTTATGATTTCAAAGATAATAAATGTTCCAGCTTACAGGGTCTATACTAGATTTTGGGAAAACAGATACTAGATAAAACACAATGATATCTCATTTAAAGTCAAATCATAGTAAAGACACACTTAAATCCTAATTGAAATTGTTAGGTTCTTTCCAATGAGGTCTTCCAGGATAAATATACAAAATTGACATTTATTTTAGGCACCACTCTTTTGGTATAGTTATTTATTAGAAAAGTTTCTTTTGCTCTGTAGTAAATGTTGGTCTGAGAAATATAAATTTAATGTTATTGAAAGTTTCATTTGCTAACTCAAAACTTAAATAATAACTCCAAATTCTACTCTTTCCACCATAGTCTTAAGGAATGATGAGTGTTAGAAGAGAGATGAAAGAGAGAAATGCTAGGGGTAGACTGAGACAGAGACAGAAGGACTGAGGGATATAGAAAGAGGGATAGGAACAGAGGGAAAGGAAAAATAAAGGAAAGAAAGAAAAAAGGAGAGATGGACAGACAGACAGACAGAGACAGACAAACAGAGACAGATAGATAAATAGATAGATAGATAGATAGATAGATAGATAGATAGATAGATAGATAGATAGATAGAATCATTTAGGAACAAGAAGAAAGTAAGAATTTGTTAAGAATAATTACCAAGGTCATTGTAATTAGTTCAAGTCCTCATGACTATCTCATATATGAGCCTCTTATGACACATCTCCAAGAATGAACTCTGTAACAGTAATGGGATCCTCTAAGAGATTGGATTTTCACAAGCAACAGTGACCCCACAAAGGAGTCATAAAAAAATACATCTTCAGATCGCATCTCAACCTCACTACTTCTCTGCACTTTTAATGAGGAATGAAACAGGGAGAATGTAGGACTTCCTTTTTTGGTAAGGAGATAATCTAAAGTTATTGAAAAGCATTCTGAGCAGAAGGAAGGCATCTGATTTTCATTTTATAAATATGGAAGGAAGAGGAAAATAAAGTTAATCTAGACACTCAGAGACTGATTTGATGCTGCTGAATTTGATGAAAACCTAAAGATAGGCAAACAAGTGGGGAGACAGAAACCACGTGAGGGACAATTGAGATCAGAAAGAAATCCTGTAAAAGAACAACTTTCATCATTCAGACCTCAGCAGAGAAACAACAGAGAGTGGCCTCAGATTATGGTTTTGACAACTGGAATTAGTAGGGAAACAAAACAGGTTGTATGTTTTCACGAGAGAGGAAAATCGCCTTTGCAATAACAGTACTTAATGTCTTACACTGAGTCATATTTTTGAAGTTAAAAGACAAATAAGAACAGGAAAAATCCCTTCATAAGTATGGAGAAGAAATTGACTATCAGTTAAATAAGGTAGAAACTAAACACTCCACTGAAAAGTGCTGCATACTGGGTTGGTCCTGGAAGCTCTCTCAGTCTGTTTCCTTATACAGTCATGGCACAATGGCCTACAACTGGGATTACTTAAGGTGAACTAGGCCCTCCCATTTGAATCATTATTCAAGGAAAGTCCTACAGGCATGCCTATAGGCCAATCTCAACCAATTCTTCAATTGGTGCTCTCTTCTTAAAAATGACACTTGCCCATGTCAATTTGGCAGAAATAAATAAATAAATAAATAAATAAATAAATAAATAAATAAATGACTTACCAATACATATAAGAATTTTGATTAATTTAGGTAGTGTGTTTCTTTGTTGCATTTCTTTCCTTTTTGAAAAGACATTCCAAGACTCTCAGTGACCCTTATGCCTTGGCATTCTGAGGGCTAAGAGTATAGTCATAAACCAAAACTATTTTTAAAATAATATTCAAGTAGAAATAGTATGTTTTTGGTTATCTGAAGAAAGAAGCTTTAAAGAAATTTCACACCAGTTCAGAATGAGTATAGTACACAGTTATTTATTAAGGGGTAGACTCAAAGACCACAGTCCTCTGCTCAAGTGGGGAAGAACAAACAAATCCCATTGCCAGAAGAGAGCCCAGATGCATGCCTTACACCAGCATTTATAGTATAAGAGGCCATACCCAAGTGGGCATGTCACTTAAAGGCTACTGGCTGTAGGAATTTCTACAGCACCTCCCCCTTTTGTTTAAATACGAGAGTTCTAAGCCTAATACAAAATTATATATAATAAGTTCAAATATTAAGTATAAAAGTTAGAATTTCAACCAGCATAAACAATATCAAGCATGAAACATGGGATAAATGTTTCAATAATTATTCTATGTTATGGAGTTTAAGTCTTATGTAATAAATAACTTGGCAAAGTCATGAGAGGAAAGTAACTACAACTGTCTAGTCTTCAACCCCATCAAAGACCTGAGAAGGAATATAATATTACTTGAGTGGCTGGAAGTACAATCAAGCAGCTTCCAAAATGTGAAATAGATGACAGAGACAACTGGCTACCTGGGCAATCACACAAAGTCTCATTTACAATGTTGGGGCAACCAACTTTGGCTCTGGCCTAGAGTAACTGACAGACCATTTTCAAAGGCAGGAAATTTTTCAAAACTGTCTTACCCTGTTTTGGCAATATTTGACAGTATTTTTTCTTGTGTCCTGCTTGTCCTGTCCAGATATCATCCTTTTTTGTCAGTGGTTGATGCATGGGCAGTTCCTTGCCTGAAGGCTAGTTTTGCCAAGAAGAAAATAAACTCCAAGTATTCAACATTCTCTCAGGAATAGATCAGTGCTGTCAGGAGCAATCGTGCCTCATTTAAACAGAACCCTAAGTTATTTAGATAGCATATTCTACAGCTCTTTGAAATGGTTGAAGATTGCCTATATATGTAGAATACAATATCTATGTATCTAAAGGATAGGATTAGTCTAACTGTAAGTAAGACAAACATGGATGAATATTGACCTATAATTCTTAATATCTATATAACTTAAAACTAACACTTTATATTAGAATATCAAACGATTTTTAAGGAACAGTGCAACAAATGAGGACAATGACCTCAAAATGTAAATGATGTTTAAGTATCTTGATCAAGGGTTCAAGTGTATATTGCGAGACAATAGGTATATTCTAAGATTGTATCAATATACAAAATATCTTAAGCAGAGGTAGAAGCATGCATGCATACAATATGACAAATTAACTTTGCCTAGGTATACAAATATTGTAGACACAAATAGGCACATATTCAATATGATTTACATTTGTATCAATACACAAAATCTATACCAATGTAAATTGCCTATAAATAATAGCTCACAAGAATTCACTCTATTATTCACTATTATTAGTAGTAATTAGTAAGCGCACACTAATCTATTATCCCATCCAATTCCTTTTTTCCCCAAAGAGAGCCCTGAGCTTACATAATTTTCACCCAATTCCAACCCTATAACAATTATAATCAACCCCTAAATGATATCCATAATGCTGAGGACAAACATTTTTGGGAGAGGGGACGTCATCTTGTATAATTACTTCTAGATGTCATGAGGATGATGTTCTTTCTATGAGATCCCTTAAAAGTAAAATGATGGTTAAGTTCCAAGATTACTGTCTGGTTTAATTGAAAATAGTCTTTGAGTATTCAGTAGGGTTTTTCTGAGGTTCCTATTTGGAGTTCTGTCTAGAACATTGTAAAAATGTACACCATTTCACCTAACCAAGTTGGGACCATATTGAGCAGTTGGTACCCAAAACAGGTCTTACAGAAGCACTATCAGCATCATGATGTCATATCAGTCAGGTGGAGTTGTTATGGGGACTCATCTTCTTTGTAGAGACTTCAAAGGTTACTGCAGAAAAATTCAATTTTCATTGTGGAAAACGTAAGCATTATTTATACAGAAGTATATATTCAATGAAAGGTATGATAGAAAAAAATAGGTATGAAGAAAAGTAAAGTGTTTTCTAAATTCTTTTTTCTTTCTTTTCCATACCATAGCTCTTGACATGAAACAGAAACTCTAAATTTTTATTTTAAAAACATGCTTGGATTTAGAAAAGGACAGAGCCAGTGAACAACTCCAAAGACAGCTTTGATTTTAAATGAGTCATGATTGTTATTTTATTTAGTATTCAGAGATTCATACCTTCAGATGACTTGTCCTCATAAGTGATAATTCTCTTTGCTTAGTGATCCTGTCTGGATAATTATCTTTTCCTCTTTAGGCATTCAGGGGTTCAGATTCTCGTAACTTTTTGAAAATGAACATTTTCCTGCAAAGACAAGAACAGGACCCCTCCCCAACCCTTATGAATTTTCCTTACTCCCTGATTGGTTGTCACCTTTATGGATGAGCTGTCATTTATCTTTCTAAAGAGATTCTTTTTCAAACTGAATCTTTATTAATTTTCAAGGTATCTATAACTTTTCTTCTCCTGTTCAAACAAGAGCAAAACTCCTTCCCAATGTAGCCCATCTCCTGGCTTCCAGTGTGAGATCAACACATCCTTGAAATATATTGATTGATTGAATTCAGAAAACTTTTCTATTATCCAGTGTCACTCTGCTGCTATTGTTCCTTTTTCATTAGTGTTCAGAATATTCAAGGACAATAAAGCATTACATAATCTATTTCTGGGTGTATTTTCCACCCCTTTCTGTTTGTTTAACATATCCTTTATAGTTCAATTTGATCTTTCTATAACTGCCTGACCTATAGTATTGTATGGCGTGCCTATAATATGCTTTATATTATAATAAGCAAAAAACAGTTTCATTTTTTAGAGACATATTCTGGACCATTATTTGTACAGGTATACCCATGATGGCCATAACTTCTAATAAATGTGTGATTACTGAATCAGCCTTTTCTGAGCTCAAAGCAGTTGCTCATTGTAACCTGAATAAGTGTCAATGGTGTGATGTACATATTTTAATTTTCAAAATTCTGCAAAGTGGAACACACCCATCTGTCAGATTTCATTCCTTTGAGTAATCTTTGGGTTAGTCCCTGCAGGTAGTGGTGTTTGATTATAGAAAGAGCAAGTAGGACATCTCTTTATAATCTTCAAAGCCTGTTGTCATGTAATAGAAAACTCTTTCTTTAAACCTTTGCTATTGACATAATTTTTTTAAGGAATTCTGAGCCCTTCAACACACTTCTAATCAGTACTCGATCAGTTTCTACATTAACTTGTGCTAGAGAATCTGACAAACCTGTATGGGATCAGATGTGTGTTATGTATATAAGGCAAAGCCTATTCCTGATTATATCTTGAACCTGTAAGAATAATGAAGTCAATTTTATGTCATCTGGTATAAAGCAGTTTCAATATACAAGACTATTCTTTCTGAATATTGTGAATCAGTAACTATATTAAGAGGTTCTTTAAAATTCCTTAGCACCATGATAATAGCATATAATTCAGATTTGTTCCACATTACTTAAATTTTCTGATTTGTAACCTGCCTTTACTGATTTATTTGCATCAGTATAGAATGTATGGGCTCCAATTATTGGTGTGTCCTATACAATGTGGAGAAAAATCCAAGTAGTTCTTTTTATAAGGTTAATTCTATCACTTTGGGATAACTGCTATTAATCTCTCCTAAAAAATTAGCACAAGCTCTTTGCCAAGGTTCATTGTCTTCTTATATATTTTTTTAATTTCATCAGTAGTAAAAGGCACTATAATCTCTGCTGAGTCTATACCTGCTATTTGACAAAGTCTTAATTTTCCTTTTATAATTAACTCAGAGACTTTTTCCACATAGGTTTTTAATTTCTAACGTGGTTTATGTGGTAAAAATTATCCATTCTAAGATAATATCTTCCCTTTGCATTACAATTCCTATAGGAGAAATTCTGGAAAGCAATATGACTAAAATGCAACTAAGAATTGGATCCATCCTATTCACATGTGCCTCTTGTAATTTTTCTTCAACAACAACCAATTCCTTTTCCCTTGATCTGTTAATTCTCTGGGACCTTTTAAGTCTTTGTTACCATCTAAGGTTTTGTTTAAATGAACTATTAGATCAGGTGTTATCCCAACAACAAGTTGTAGACTGGAAATATCTCCTAGGAACTTTGAAAGTCATTAAGAGTGTGCAACTGATCTCTCCTAATTTGTTCCTTTGGTGTTCTAATTTTCTGCAAACCTATTTTGTAACCAGGTAATTAAAGAATCTGTTCTCTTTTTTATCAAGAGCAATTTGTAATTCCCATTTTGGCAAAACTTCCTTTATTTCTTCAATCATTCTTTGTAAAGTATCTATGTTTGAGTCAGATAGCAAAATGTCATTCATGTAATGGTAAATTAAAGATTTAAGAAATTTTTTTACATATTATTTCCAATGGCTGACTTACAAATTATTGCCATAGAGTAGGGCTGTTGAGCATTCTCTATGGAATGATAGTCCACTGTTATCTGTTAGTAGGCTGAGAATTTCTATAAATAGGCACTGTGGAAGAAATTTTGTTTCCTGTCCTTTTCTTGTAAAAGTATAGCAAAGAAACAATCTTTTAAATCAAGAACTATAGGAGGCCATCCTTTTGGTAATAGAGAAGGCAGAGGAATTCCAGATTGTAGAGGGCCCATAGCTTGAATTACCTTGTTGATAGCTCTTAGATCTGTCACCATTCTCCATTTACAAGATTTCTTTTTAACAACAAATACAGGAGAATTCCAAGGGCTGATTGATTCTTCAATATGATGAGCAGCTAGTTGCTTCTATACCAGCTGTTCTAAAGCCTGCAGTTTGTCTTATGTTAATAGACACTGTTTAACACATATTGCTTTCTCAGTTAACTATTTTAAAAGTAGGGCTGTTGGTACTTCCAAAGTTTGCTAGTTGATTTGTGTTCTTTTACAGCGTGAATGGCTAGTGACCTTTGTGTATAGTACCTTGCAATATATTTCCGAGAATTATTAGTTCCTGGGACTGCAGGAATGTTAACCTGGGTATTCCATTGCTGCAGCAAGTCATGACCCCATAAATTCACTACAATATTAGCCACATATAGCCTCAGTCTTCTTCTCTGTCCTTCTGGCCGTATGTGTTCAATCCATACTTTGTTTCATTTGAGATAGGGTTCCAATTCCTAGTAATTGAACATCTGCCTCTTGAAGAGGTCCATTTGGATGCCAAGATTCTGGAGTAGTGATACTCACAGCTGTACCCATGCCAATCAAACCCACAATCACAATGCCATTTATACGCACTCTTAGATTTGGTCTTTGATTAATTATAGAAGTCTTCCTGAATATACATTTCCTATTGGAATTTTTGGTTTATCTTCCATGCTTATTACATAATTCAGAAAAGTATGGTCTTTTACAGAAAGTTTTGGATTTTTTGATTTTCTGGGTGAGACATGTCCTCCAGAGTGAATGGGAATAAGTGAACTACTTTTGGCTTGTGGTCCTGAAAGAGCCCTCCTCTCCCCAGGAGTTTCCTGATGGTATCAGGTTGTCTTGTCTGTCTTTTGTTGATTTGCATTCATTGGTCCAGTGTTGGTCTTTGCCACACCTTCTACATATACCTGAAGGCTGAGTTTTCCTATTCTTCCCATTACCAGTAGAGACATTATTTCTAGAAATTCCTTGTCTACAATCCCTTCTCAGTTGTCCTATTCTACCACAATTGAAACAGTTGGCATTTTGATATCTTTTCATTCCTTTGGAAATTGTTTCCCCTACCCAAGATTCAGTATTATAGCCAAGTGTCTCAATGTTCATTGTATGCAGGATCCATTTATCCATAGGTACTGATCTAACCTTTAAAAGGCCAAGTATATTTTCGCATTCTAAATTTGCATTTTCACAAGCCAGAGCTTCAAGAAATTCTTGTCTAGTATCTGGGTCTGTTACTCCTATTTGTATAACCTTAGATAATCCTTGTAAAAAGTCATTAAAGGGTTCTATATGCCTCTGTTTAATCCTGATATATGATTCTATCATTTCCTTGGTTCTTGAATCCTGTCCCAAGTATTTAAGGCTGCTTTGTGCCATAGAGACAAGATTTGTTCATTGTAAAGAACGTGA